>NW_009606513.1:0-16584 GCF_000690535.1 Cariama cristata | reverse complement strand
CCCTACATTACTGCTTTTCAAAGGAATATTGGTTACTGATTAACTCATGAAATGAGAAAATGGAGGCAATGAAACAAATTCCCAACTTCATGTTGTGTTTAGGCAAAAATAAAAAGTTTTCAAGTAAGATTGTGAAAAATATGTTAATTCTGAAAAACAGATCCATATATGCAATGATCAAGCTCATGAGTAGTCCAGATTTAACTTAATCAGTGGCCTGAATTGCTCAGCCCAATTTTAAGTGAAGCCGTAATTGACTTCAGTCTCTGGGATACTTGCAGAGCTCAGCGCTACCTTTCTTTGCATTTTCGGGCCTTGACATTTCAGTTTTCCCAGAGTTTTTCTTCTCATTATCTTTTCTGTCTAGGTTGTTTTTTGAACTCCTGGTTATTTCACAGACTGAATTGGCTGACAGGAGAGTCCAACCCATTATTTTTAACTAAGCTTTGTTGAAATTTGGCCTTAGCTGAATTAACATCATCAGTTCAGCACATGATCTTCGAAGAGCAACATCTCGTCAGGCTCTTAGTAGTGTCTGACCCTCAGCCAATAATATCAATATATTTAGATTAAATATATTCAATTTTTTAAAACAAAATTAGCGTGTATGCATTTGGACAGATAAGGTGGATTTCTAATATGATTTAAAATGTCTGAGTTATAAAGTTCTTGAAAACGAAGGTTAATAACGAAACCATGGAAAGACACTTGAACACAGCAATAGTGCATAATGGCTTCTTCATATATAAAAGAAAACTCATATTATCTTTTAAAGTTCCTAATGATTTTTCATTACTCTCTTGCAGTATCCCTGGACCACAGCTTCATACCCTATGAAGTGCTGCCTAATAGAGGCTTCATCCTATCACTATTTCTCATCATTTAGAAGGACACATTAAAACATCTTCCTGTCACTGGTTCAAACCTTTACAGAAGCTCAGTTTTACAGAAATTGTAATTTAAACAATATATATCTGCAGTATTACAGCATGCAAGTACTTTACTTCAGCAGGCAGCAAATCCGAATGACTCATATTTACTTAGACAAAGGTTTCACTTCAAAGATAAAATGACAAGGACTGTTCTTTTATTCTCTTAGCTCCCTTTCAAGGAGCTTAAAAAACTTTCCTTTTTTCTCTTTTTAAAAAAATAGTATCTTTAAATGTAACACCAGAAAACTACTAACAAAAACATGTTCCCTGAAGAGGTACCAGTGCAGGTAAACGAATTCTGTATCAGATGGAAAACAACTGTTTGTTAACTCTGTCTGGGAAACTCCATGAGACCACCAAGTTTTGCACTAATTGTAAGAAGCAGATCCCTTATGGAAATAGTGTCAGAAACCGTTCAGAAAGCTTCACGAGAGAGTCTGAGTTGATGTGTCTACATTCATATTCTAAATAATTCAGAGGAGATAGTCTTTAAAATAAAGAAGAAAAGAAACGATCAGGCAGATAAATAGATTGTGTATTTTCTTCCAAACTGCTCTAGCGGGAAACAGGGAGATGAAATAGCCAGTCTGTTGAATTGTGGAGTAATTTAGGTTGGAAGGAGGGGGGTCATCTACTTCAGTCTCCTGCTCAAAGCAGGCCTACCTTCAAAGGCGGATGAGGTTGCTCAGGACTGTGTCCAGTTACATTTTGAAAATCTCCAAGGGTGGAGATTCCACAACCTCTCTGGAAACTCAGCTACAGCTTTTGACCTTCACCCCCTGCCCTTTTGTTGTGCATGTCAGAGAAAAGTCTACTCCATCTTCTCCGTTACCTCCCATTAGAATGGAATTAAAGCCTCCCCTGCTTGACGCCCCCTCCCTGGGCTACACAAACAAAGCACCTGTGTGTCTCCTCCCAAGTTACGTATTCCAGCTCTCTGACTGCCTCAGTGTTCCTCTGCTGGATTTGCTTTACTTTATCAACATCTCTCTTGTACTGGGGCCCAGAACAAGATGTATTGCCTCAGATGTGGCCTCCCCAGTGTGGCAACAGCTTCCCCCAGCCAGCTGGCAAAGATCTTACTAGTACAGCCGTGCTGGGTCTGGCTGGGATGGAGGTGATTTTCTTCACAGCATCTGGTATGGTGCTGTTTTCAATTTCTGACCAGAACAGTGCTGCTAACACACCAGTGTTTTAGCTGTTGCTGAGCAGTGCTTTCAGAGTGTCAAGACTTTTTCTTTTTCCTACTCTGTCTCTGCAGACAGGAGGCGGGGGGTGCACAAGGAGCTGGGAGGGGACACGGCCGGGAGAGCTGACCCCGACTGACCCAAGGGATGTTTCATGCCATATGACGTCATGCTCAGCAATAAAATCTCAGGAAAAGAAAGAGGAAAAGGGGGGGATCATTTGTGGTCATGCTGTTTGTCTTCCCAGTTAACCGTTATGCGTGATGAGGCCCTGCTTTCCCAGAAGTGGCTAAATATCTGCCTGCTGATGGAACAAATTCCTTATTTTGCTTTGCTTGCACAAAGCAAGTTTTTCTCTCTTTTGCCCTTCTGATTCTCTCTGCCATCCCTTCGCAGGGGAGCGACCCAGCAGGTGTGTGGGGACTTCCCTGCCAGCCGGGTGTGGAGCCACCACAGCAGCCTTCTGTGCCTTTAGCCTTCATCACCACAAGAGTGCAGTCCTGGCTCGTGTGAATTTGTTCGTCAAGACACTCAGGACCTCTTCTGCAGCCCCAGCACATCAGTCCCAGCACTGATGCACGAGGTTGTTCTGTCCCAGGGGCTGAACTTTGTCTTTGTTGAACTTCAGGAAGGTCCATTCTCTCACTTATCCAGCTTGGTTAGCTCATCCTGACTGGCAACCCTTCCCTCCAGCATATCAGCTGTTTCCCCCGATCAGTTGTCATCCATGAACATGCTGAGGGAGTCAGATGCAGTATTGATCCCTGAGTTACTGGAGCAGGGCACTGAGAGAGGCTGTGGCATCTCTGTCAGTGGAGATTTTCAGATCTTGTCTGGACAAGCCCCTCAGCAACCTGATCTAACTTTCAAATTAGACATGCTTTGAGCAGGAGGCTGACATAGATGACCTCTCGAGGTCCTTCCAACCTAAATTATTGGCACAAACAGAAAATACAGGAGGAAATCTACATTTTCTCAATGTATTAAGTCATATCAGAGCACTACTTATAGAAGGAATAATTAACTATTTCCAGAAAGAATAATCAACTCTTCCCATTCTGACAGTGCTTTGGTTACACCTCAGATCGGTTGTATTCATATATGAGTGATTTAAAAGAGGCGAGAATTGGTAAATCTCTGTTTTTCTGCAAGAAAAAAATGTAAGTGCTTTCTAATAGAAAGACAGAAGTAAGACTCCACCATAATTTGAGAAACACCAGACATTTCAAATGCTGCTGGAATTCCATTATATGGTAATGATGAACACCACACGGTCAACCAAATTTTGTTATTTACACGTTGCTGTCAGCAGGCTTTCATTCCTGCAATTTCTTCCTAAGTTGATCCAAAAGCTTAATATATACTGGATATGACTGTCACTGGTATGCCAGAAGTTTTTAAGCCTCTCCTGTGTGTTCTCATTGTGGAACAACCTTTTCAATTCAAACTTTCCTTTACAGGATAGTTTAAAATCATACCCAAAGGCGCGAGTATAAATTCTTATTCCTCTCCCACTACTGAGAGATTTTAGAGCTACGGTTGTATTCATGAAGGAAGGGTACTTATAGCTCAAAGGATATTCTTTGAAATGCCATAGAATAGCCATTGTCAATCCCTGTAACTTTCGGAATTAATTGGCTAAATTGTACACTCTCTTATCCTTGCAGTCCTGTTCCAGTGCACTAGAAACCCAGAGCAGTCCAAGTTGAAGTATAATTTCATACCTATGTATACACACATAAACACACACGAAGCCTTATGAGAGAGCTCAGATAGATACAGGGAGATAAAATTATTTGCTTGCAGACATCTACATTTTCTGAGAGAAACCAGTTCTGGGAATTTTTCAATGTGATTGATTTCATTCAAAATAGACATCTAAAAATAATGAAAGGAATCGTTCACTAAAAGTACCTCTTTTCCCCTGCTTATTATGCAGCTATGTCATTTATCCATGATTATTTCAGAGAAAGATAGCTCAAGTTGAATAAAATTAATGCCATCTCTGGCTAAGGACATCATATTGGGAACCGACAAGATTGCTATTAGGAACTCTCCACGTGCTTCCAGTTTCAGAAATCTTGTCCACAAGATCTGGTGTTCTTTGTGATACTACTGGGGCGAAAGCTTCAGTGTGGGATTCACCTCAGTTTACTGAAGGTGTCTGCAATATTATCATTACCATGTCATGGAATTCGAGTAACACCTAAAACAACTATTGTTTCATAAGTGAATCTGGAATACAAACAATTTAATTTCCAGTGCACTGTGAGGCAAAAAAGATGTCATGGAGCTTGATACTCATGGGTCTCACTGTTGCTTAACCACATGCTTCCCCAGAATCTGATTAAAAAGACAAAAACTTTTTAACTCTTAATGTGAAAAAAAAAGGATTCCTATTTTATGTAATGTAAAAAGACTGAGTAAAAGGGCACACGGTTCATGCATACATTTAAGTTAATACACTGAAGTTAACATGACATAACCAAGTATTTGATCACCTTCTTTTTCTTCAGCATAGTACTTGAAAAATCTAAGTATTTTTCTCCAACTCAAAAAAAATATTTTACAGTCAAGTTGCCTGAGAATGAAATTTGCTGTAAGTGGTTCAAGTACTATGACTTACCTCTGAATTACCCTAGCATAACTAATTATCAATAAAATTAAGAGTAAGAGCTCAAACATTGATAGATTTATGCACATAACTTTCATTTGTCTTGGTATGATTAAAAAAGCCATATGTGCTAATATTACCATAACAGCCTATACATATGCTTATAGTTTGCAAGTTTGGATGCATTGGTTTCTATTCTTCTTTGCTTATGCTCCCAAGACTAGAGCCTGTGGAAAGGAAAGCTTAGAAGGACAAGATTCAATGACGAAAACCCCAAATCAAACCAAAACACACACACCCCCAACCCCCTCTGTACTATATATTTATTGCACATCTATGAATAGGAGAGGGGATTGTGCTTGGTTTGTGGTCTTCAGCTGATTTTCTATTTCCCTATGAGGGCTAAAAAGGCCCTTCTGGTCAGAAGGGGCAATGGTCAGAGCTGAGATGCTGGGATGAAAGAGACAGTGTAGAGAGAACTGGGAGCGCGTACCGGCCTGGCCACACCTGAGCTGTTACTTGCACAGAGAACTCCTGGCGAGAGCACAATGGCTTTCTGCTGCGCGACAGCCCCGGGGCAGAGGTCGCAATATAAATAGTGATAACAGATGTAACCTGGCTGGTAAAATGCTATAAAAGTCTATCTTGTACAGGGAACAGATACTCGCCTTATCTGCTTTTTTCAGATCAGTTACAATGTTCCCTTCTGTTTTCATTTGTTTATTTATTTTTTTTTAAAAATCAACTTCAGAATAATTATTGCACCTACTTTGCTTTGTCTTTTCAACTAAGGAGTTATTTCGGGTTCTTCCTTTAGCACTTTGGAAAAAGAGGGCTGGTGAACAGGGAAGGGGGAGAAATGTCTCTCTGGAAGATTAAGAAAGAGAAAACCTTCTGCAACTCAAATATTTCTTTTTATGTGGAATGTATTTCCCAGTTAATGCAATGGAAAATATTGCTACTCTGTTAGCTTATTTATTGGATATATTTCTTCATTCATACTTGTATGATATGTGCGTACTCACACACTTTGTAAGATGTACAGTCAGATCACCAGATCTGCACTAGGAAATGGCCTGATGTAGAATGTACCAAATGATCTATCCACATTGATCATGCTTATCCTTTATGTTTGGTCCTCCTCCTCCATCCTTTATTTGTAGTATTGAATTATTGCATAATATTTGTACTATCCTTAGCATACTCACTACTAAAAAATCAATGAATTTAAATAAAATTGATTTTCAAATATAGCCTACAGAGTATTCTGTGAGAAATTACAGCTTGCCTTTAGATTTTTTTCACACTGCTTGGCTAGGCAAAATGTTTGTAATTTTATTTTAAGGGCCTTAAATGAGGTTATCCAGGGCTCTGACAAGCCAAGTCTTAGGTATTTCCAGCAAGAGACATTTTAGCACTTCTCCAGACAATTTATTCCAATGTTGAATTGTTCGCATGGCAAAGACTTTGTTTCTTGAATCTAGACAGAATTTGCCTCTTCTGTCACTGGGCATCCTTGTGAAGAGAGCTCCTTGGTGTTCTCTGTAACTACCTTTTAGGTATTGGAAAACTGTGACTAGATCCCACTTGAGATGTCTCTTCTCTAAGCGAACGGACCCAATTCCTTCAACCTTTCTTCGTATGTCCAGTTCTCCAACTCTCTGATCATTTTGGGGCCCTCTGTGGGACACTTTACAACTTTCCTGTGTCTCTTTTCAACTGAGAGGAACATAATTGGATACAGTATTCCAGGTGTTGCCTAAAAAGTGCCCAGTAGAGCTGAGCAACCACCTTCCATGATCTGCTCGCTATACGCTTGACATTGCAGCCCAGGATGTGGTTTGCCATTCTTGCTGCTGAGGTACATACCACTGGCTCAAGTTCAGCTTGTATCCACCACAACCCCAGGGCCTTCCTGTCAGGGTTATACCCCTACCTGCTTGCAGGGGCAAAGACCCCAGCTTGTGCTGCTCTTTGGGGTTAATCCAGTTACAGGACTTTACATTTAACCTTGTTGTACTTTATGTGATTCTTGTTGGCCAGTTTCCTAGCCTGTTGAGCTCTCTCTTTGTGGGTGGTCTTCCTTCTGACTTACCAACTTTTCCACCCAGTTTGGTACCATCCACAAACTTGGTGATGGTGCATTCAGTCCCATCATCCATATAATCTAGAAAGATACTGATTAGCATTGAACCCTGAACAAGCCCATTCATTAATTGGTGCCAGTTTGAATTCAAGCCATTATCCACCATCCTTTGAGCTCAGTGGTATAGGTTCTTTTCCACCGATTGTGATCCATCTGTCCAGTCCATCTCTTAACCAGCTGGTCAACAAGGATGTTGTGGGAGACTGTCAAATGCTTTACTGAAATCAAGGCGGATAACATCCACAACTCTCCCCTCATCCAGTGAGCAAACTGTTTCATCATTGAAAGCAAGCATGTTGGTTAAACCCAATTTACCTTTGGTAAATCTGTATTGGATTTTGCCAATGAATCTGTCACATGAGAACACAAAACCATACTGCCCGGCAGTCAATCTATCTACAAACAGCAGCGATGCTTCCAGCAAGGTGAAAGGCTATAGTTCTCAGTCTGTGAGCGCAACAAATATAACGAAAGTCTTGGAAGTGGTCTCAAGGATTCTTTCAGAATACCATATAACCATACACACAGTATGACTTTTTATTATTATTATTATTATTTTATTTTTAAAAAATAACTTTAAATTACAGCTCTCCGCTTCCATTGTAGTAGGGAAATAATTTAGCCCTATCCTGTACCTCAATTTCTCTCATACTTCTGAGAACCTTATTAGGACTCTACAGAAATTTCTTGTCTTGTGATATTAACATTCACTTTTGAGGCAGAAATCAAGGCTTTAACTTTACTTTCCAAATATGGCTGAACACTATGATCACAATTTAGTCTTAATTTAATGGTAATTGCAGATACTATAAAACTTAAAAGTTTAAACAAAGAGAGCAAAGAGAATATTCATTTAGTTATAAGTGGTTATTAGAGCAACATCATGCCATGTTTTGCATAGTATTTTAGTACATTTTTATATTGCTCCATGTCCAATCCTGCATCTTCCTTGGGAATTCATCTCTTTGTTCTGATGCATATGTCCTTAGATCTTTAATTTCAATGAAATATAATTAATCATTTTCAAGTAAAGGTATCTTACGTAATAATTAAGGGTCAGAGTATTGATCCCACAGCCCCTATCTGTGTTCCAGGCAACCAGTTCTTGAGGTTACTTTCCATATTTTCAAATAGCAGTTGAATTCCGTGAATATAAATATAATTCATGAGTGATAGACCACTAACAGGGTGGTAATTATACACTGTGATTAAGTAATCATTGAAATTCAACTAAAAGAGCAAAATTCAGTAATAGCATAAAATCAATTTTGATGAATGCCTTTAGCATTAAGAATACATGAAATGTCCTTTCAAAAATGTATCTAGCACCCAATTGTAAGGAAATACTGGAGCACTAGGTTATTTTAGCTTTTTCATCATGGCTAGTTAACAGCTTGATTCATCTGTTAATAAGCAGGACAGCATTAAGCAGAATCAAAAGAATTTATTTTAAACTAAGGATAAGCATCAAAATATACAAAAAAAAAAAGTTAGAATTTTGGGGGAGTTTCATGATTTTCCTCATTGTATTTCTATTTTCAGGCATTTTATTTTTGCAGAGAGCATGCGCCTATATTTTAACTGATTATAAATATGTTTTTTTATGTTTATTAGCTATATTTATTAAAAGAAAGTATACGGAATTGATATAGATATGAGGAACAATCACTTGAATGACAATAAAGCTTTTATAGTCAGGCTCTTCTGTCTGGCATTTAGACAAAAAGAAACAACCTCCAGTATGTTTACCAGTAAAACTGACTGACAAGACAAAGCCTTCCAAGGAAATGAGAGAGGGTGTTCTAGGGCAACAAGACTACAGAAATAGAAACAGTTCTGTCTGCAGGCTGCAAACGATATAAAATTTAACTGATTTTAAATGTTATAAGGTGAGTTGATCTTTCTTGTTAATACATGGAAACTTCTGACCTGCATCTAGTTGGTGTACTCATCCACTGAGCCTGTTATGTTCCCTTTAATGCAGAGAAACCCTAGTACAGCAATGTTATCTGGCTCATAGTCTTATATTGTTTTGTAAAGATATTTTGCGCTCAATTGTTATTATTACTTCGAATAAAAAAAACAAAAAAAGTTAAAATTTAAAAATTAACAATGAAGAAAATAGAGTGGCAGAAACTTGAATGACATATAGAGCTAGTTATGACACAATGTATAGCATGTGTCTAGAGATGTTCTAAATAAGGAATTTTGAGTGTTCTTAAATGGTAATAATTTCCCAATTAAAAAAAAAGAAGAGTTTAAACATTTAAATTAAAGAGGAGATTACTGGCAGAAAAGGGGGGAAAAAGACTTCAGTAAAAGGCATCCTATTAGATGTGTAAGACTGATTGAGATAAACACTCTAACCACGCTGTCACACCCATAGGTGGCTACTAAGACAATGCGTTTGAGAAATTGCTGCTTTCTGCAGTTTCAAAACTCTGTTCACCTGATTTGTGGCCAGAAGTTGTCAGAGTATGGTATTTCTTCCCTTGTTTGTTACTGAGGACTCCCTGGCTGTGGTACCTTTTCCAGTTGAACATGTTTCCAGTGTTGGCCTGCTTCAGCTACGCCACATCTATCTGCTGATGGCTGCACACCCTCCTATCCAGTCTCTGATTCGGCTCTCTGCAGTCTAAGGGCGAACTTAACATCACTTCAGTCAGCTCTGCACCCCAGGTTTTACAGGTAGTATTCACGCTCTCTTTGCTTTTCTCAGACATCTTTTCTCAATTGTTCTGTACTGTTTGTCCAGACGAGTGCTCACCTTTTGATGATACATGGTTCCCGTTTACTTCTGTCATTTTGTCAGGGCTAGCATTTAAATTTTAACTATTAATTATTTTATCAAAACAGCCTAAATGGTTGAGAAAGCTTGACTTCTTCTTCCAAGAGGTAGCTATGACACTCAGAAGATGCAATACATATCTACCAAAAAATGAAGAATATTTTTTATCATGGAAATATGATCAGAGATTGTAGGTTATGAAAGAAAGAAAATGAAGCACCATGGCAACACCACTTTTTAGTTTGTTTTAGTTTTGGCTAAAAGGCATTTTTCCTCCAAACTAAATTTTTCTATTAAAATGGTTTTATTCCCCCAGAAAAAGAAATACACAGAAACTGAATGTAGTTTGACAGCCAAGGCAACAATTTAGCATTCTGATATTTTTCCAGGGCTTCCAAAGCTAGCAGTTCATGAAGTACGCTCTTTTTCAAAGCTATGCTCACCTTGGAAAATACATAATTCACTGTAAACAACCAACAAAATCCACATCATTTCAACAGTCAAGATTTTACCTTGACTTTCTGAAGTTTTTCTAATAAGATCCCACTTCTGTAGCTACACCCAGTTGTTGAACACTGTTACTCTATTTTTTTCCTGTGTAAATACACATTGCAATAAAACCAGTTACCTACAACACAAAAAAATCCCAGCACTTAGGAGCACTACTGTGTTACTTGATGTTTTGTGACCAAGCAACTTCCCTCTAATATTACTAGGGCTGGTGGCATTTTGGGGTAGCAGGAAGGAGGAGGGAAGCACACATTGCAGAATAGTGATAACCTTCATTGTTTTCTATGGGCTATTCTTTTGGAGCAATACTTTGAGAAAAACAGACTTTTAAATAGGTTTCAAGTGTCTCAGAGTACAGATGTGAAAAGCTGGTAAGACCTTTCTGACTTTTGTCACATTAATTCGAAAATCACCTAAACCAGATGGTATTTTAGGTGTAAAGAATAAAAAGTCTAAATACCACTTTCAACATGACAGCAGGTACTTCCTCAAGAAACCTAATTAACTCATAAAATTCCTTCCCCTGCTTTTAGGATTGTTCTTCTGGAGGCATCTCACGTACACTTCACGGAGTAATCATTTGCTTGGTAATGACTGGTCTTTTGATGATTTGAAATACATTAATTCTTCCATAGAAAATGAATAATTAGAAGACATTTAGTGTAACTAATGATTTCTGTGGATTTCATTAAGTAGAACAAATAATTGTTTGATACATCACATGCACAGCTAGCAACTGTGATTATCTGATCAATACTCTTTCATAAATGACAGCAACATTATAGACATTAGCACTTTTTTGCTGATGTTCCTTCAGATGTCCTGAAAACCAGCTGCCTTTATAAAAGGCAACAAGATAGCTTGAGTATTTGACTTAATACATGTCCTGATAGCCTATCTTTTTTATTAGATATAAATCTTCCTGAAATGTAAAATTATTCTGTTTTTTTTTTCTTTAAATTCTAATAAAGATTTTTATGAAATGTCAAGTCTCGTTATTTCTTGAAATTCTTGGCTGTTAATTTTTCCTTCCAAAGAAAAATAGTATTTCATATGTTAGAATGTATACAAAAATCTATTCTTTTTAACTTGTTAAGGGGTTTTATCTTTGTTATAAATTTGTCAGATAAATAAAATTAGAAAATGGAGACTAAGAAAAAATATCTTAAGCATTTAAATAGTTTATTATGTTTATCCTGATATCTTTATAAAATAAACTTTACGTGATGATGTTCTTTATGAAGTAAACTTTACTTAATGATGCTTTCTGCATGTATGCATGAAAAAAGCCCAGTAAATTCACTGACTAATTCCAAATTCCAAAAAGTCACAAGTCTAAAAGTGCTATTTCTATATATTCCATGAAAGTGAAAGTTGAGGTCTCATGCTTCTAATGACTGAAAATCTTTACCATTAGTTCTCCTAATAGAGCAGAGAATTCACAAGGGATTTCAACCTTCATGTGACTAAAATTAGGCATGTTATCTTAAATGTCCAAAAATTACAGTCTATGATGTGGATGTCACTACATCCAAATATGCAAATACTGCTATCAATCTTTCAGCTCTCAGTGACACAGGATGTTATCTGTCTCATGCTTCTCTATCTTACATATGTTGTTTAATTTCAAGCAAAAAGGGTGGGAAGAGAAAGATACTTCAGAAATACACCTTTCCAACATGTGTTCTTAAAAAAAAAAAGGATAAATGACTCAGAGATCTGAGAGAGAAGTGCAGAATTTGGATAATTAATAACCATTAATCAGTGTTACTATCCATAAATATTTACAGTGCAGATTTACATCATATAGCTGATCTAGCCTTCCTGATGACTTTTACATCAGTGGTGAAATAACAAAGGCATTTCTGGATTGTGAATCATCACTTGGTAGACATTTAAAATGTGATGTGAAATGAGTCTTAAAAGTTTTAATTTTTTTCCATTGGCAAGATAAGATTTTAAAGTGTGTTGTGAATATGTAGATGAACTCCAGAATCTTTATCTATCCCAGGTAAAACAGTCAAACCAATTGCTGGCAAGCATCTTTCTTCTCATGCCTGATGTAGAGCTAGAAATTTCAAGACTAGCTCAAAAGAGCTGGATGACTCAATTTTTGGTGGAAGTTATGGCATGAAGGATGAAATTTCTGTCTCAGTCCTCAACAAGTCATGTCTTTAATTCTTTGACTAAAGTAGCTAAGAATGTTGATACTGTATTGTAAAAGTTTTGACCCAGAGTGGAAAGAAGAGAGGAAGGAATAAGCAAGTCTTTTGTTTCAGGTTTATTTTTTGATTGGGCTACATATGAGCCAAAAGAAATTGCTTATGAAATCTAGGCATGCCTTTTTCCACAAAGAATAATTTCTAAAATACAAGAACTGCTTTTGCTAGTAGCTGACTAATGCATGTGGCAGACTAAGATAACTGAGTATGCAATGGCAAATGATTAGGATGTTTTTGAAGAAGGAACTAAAAATATCTTGGAATGAAATAAAGTATAACATAAGCATAAGAATGAGAAAAACTGATGTATTTTGAAGACTTAAGCCTCCACTAATGGGGAATTCTAAAAGATGTAATACAGAACAAGGACAAGCATTAAAGATTATGAAAATAATACCTTCCCCAAATAATGTGCCTGTTACAGCAAGGACAATTTAGACTTCCATATTTTGCCAAGATAAATAAATCCTAGCACTAACTATGAATGCACTATTCAATTAGAGAGACCAGAATAGAATTTTACTTTCAGGCATGCACCTTCAGTTCGTGGGTGACTCCAGGAATGTCTGCGTGTGAAGAAATAAGCTCTCAGGATGAAGTTTACAGGTTGTAAGTGGTCAATGAAAGACATCCTCCTCCCCAAATCCCAAATCTCATTTTATTTATGGTAGATAAAGGATTGTAGATGAATTTAAGCTTTTTGGGTTTGGTTTTGGTTTTGTACCATGACTGTAGATCCTAGAAAGGAGCTGTTGGTAATGAGCATTACGAGGAAAAAAAAAAAAACAAACAACCAAAAAAACCCACAAAACCCCCACAACATTAGAAGAAGCTGTCACTAATGTACGTGTCTAGTAGCTAAAGGAACATGAATGGACCAAGAAATCCAAAGAACACCACTTTATAACTAAATCCCAGTTAGCAGAGCCAAATCGTTCTCTTGGGATTACATGCAATCTGTACTGTGTTCTGTTTCGCTGTCGGTCGACGTACAGACTTCCCATTCAGCTGTCAGAAGCATGCTTTTCATTCTCTGAAAGTCCAGCTGACACAGATGCTACAGGCTGAGTTACAAGCTTGAGGAAGCAAACAGCCAACTCCTCTCAGGGACTACTTGCAGATGGGTTTTGCACTGGATTCCTGCCTCGTAAGTAGAAAGAATACCCAGATAGCCAATTTCCTAGCTAACCATAGTGTATCCAAAATAGGCTGGAGAGAATAACCATCCCTAATTATGATGACAGACTAGAAGTCCAAACAGATCTTCTGCATTGCTAACTGCAACGGATTAATTTTTCATTGTGTGACAGTGTCCAACAACGATGTTTGCCTACGATAAATTTCAAAGTTGGTCTGTGAGGATAGGAAGTATCTTTTCCCAGCCCTGTTACCAATTTCAAGTCATAGACAGTTAAGAAGTCAAAAAATGTGGCAGGGCTCCATTGTGATACAGGAGTATAAGCATTGTAATAAAAGAAGGGGTAGAAATGATGCAGAGTGATGACATATTTCCATGAAGTATAGCACAGGTTATCATCCAGGATTAAGCAAATAAAACCATATTTTTCATTCAATTACAAAAAATTTCAAGGAAGATAGAATAAAACTATGGGCAAGGTAAGTAAATGAGTTTGTGTAGAATTTAGTGAAAGAAATTATATCTCATAAAGTTGCTTCCAATGAGAAAAATTCCTCAACCTATAGAAAAGATAAAAGTCAGTGTGCTTTCTTTTTAAATATTTCCCTGAGAAACTACATAGAGATCTTTTTCATCAACCTGTGGTTTTGCT
The DNA here is from genome assembly GCF_000690535.1 of Cariama cristata. Classification (NCBI taxonomy): domain Eukaryota; kingdom Metazoa; phylum Chordata; class Aves; order Cariamiformes; family Cariamidae; genus Cariama; species Cariama cristata. Next base: position 2,395 of record NW_009606513.1, on the reverse strand, counting down.
TGTGAAATCAAATGAACTTCCATAAGCTAGTTTGGTTACTTACATTAACAGTCATAAATAGATATTAATAACAGATAGTAGGAGAGATATTATATGCATATTTTACAAATGAGTTTGTGTTGATACAAATATGTTTTTATTATTGATATGTAACTTGAATTTCTAGGGATCATAAAAAATCTACAAACCCCAAATTGAAACTATACATGTGACCAAGAATATTTTAAGGCGATATTGAACCTTATTTAGGAAAAACATCAGTAAGATACTATGTCTTTAAAAAAGTCAGTCTGCAACCCAAGAAAAATATCCCTAGGTACATGGTGCATAGATGAATAGATTGTCTAAGATGTAAAGGCTGTTTAAGAAAACACATAATGAAGGGTGGTTAACATAACTGGTTCTCAAATTAAAGAAAAGTGAAATGTTTTGTGGAAAAATCAATCAACCTTGTAAAGGGATCCCAATTTAATCATGTAGATAATCATTAGAGTTGAGCATAACTACTAGCATGGGTAGAACTGCCCCTAGTTTGGGTACACAATGCTGTTGTAAACCCCAGTGAGTTGTGCAGGTGCTCTTTTCTTAAGAAACAGCTACTCCAAATTGACTACTGGTAGCCTTCATTTTATTGCTAATTACATCAGCATTGTTTTACTGTCATTAAAGTGAACTGTGTGAATCTGGTGTACGGCCTTCGTGTTTGTGTTCGGCTTGAGCACCTGACTTTGAGGACTGCTTATTAAGGCTGATACAACAATTGATCAGTAATGTGGGCAACGTAGACTATAATTTGGCTGCAGCAAACCCATGCTACTAATTAGTTTAAATTTTTATTTTCAATTGTGGGAGGGATAACATATGCAGATAGGGTGCAGTTTGCCTCAAGTATGGTCAATGTACTTCCAACAATTCAGGGAGTAGCTTTACTATTTCAGTCCTGAGTTATTCTTTAAAAAGGACCGCCAATTATGTTGAACTTTATAAAATTGTGTGGTAGCTTTTGTGAGGTTTCATTTTGTTGAACTTTTTAATGGTGCCTTATTACAGCTTATTTTCACTGTTGTATAGGGACTGCAGTTCTGCCCTTATCATCCTGCTGCACATAACTTCCCTCATGTTATTTCTTTGATGATTCACATTTAGTTATAATACATACACATTTTCCACTTGTCCTTTTCAGATCCAGTCAGTGGATTAAAGCAAAAAATTGTGCTTTATTAAAGTAGATTATCGCTTTTTGGAACCTTAAAGGTATAATGAGAATAACGGAGAAGAAAACTGTGAATCAAAAAACCCCTCATCCCCAAAATTCAGTTGTAAAGATGGAAGAAAGGCATCAGAATAAGGCTAAGGAGACCTCTGGCCACTTTTACTGCAGTGTCTCTAGTCACAGAGAAAATCACTTTAGCTGGGATTCATCTCATCTCATCTACCTTCAGCTGCCTAAAACTTAGTTTTCTAAATCTAAGCTCTCAGTTTAAGCTCTGGTACAAGAGAATGGTTCCTTCAGCAAAATCTTCATCTCGCCTATATTCACGTTGTCTCTACAACTACAAAATAAGAATAGCAGTACTTAATACATCCAACCATTTCCTATTTTGTTCACAACAGTGATGTTTGCACTTAAACGGGCAAAAAAACAAACAAAACCTATTGAATTTTCTGGATCAGATTATGCTACTGTGAAATGAAAACACATACACAAATTTGTATAATCTACCCTAATATAAGCCAGGCATCATGGACACTATCATAATATAAATAAAGAAATACCTTCTGTCATGTATTTCACCTAACTTTTTAATATGGATAAAATAGAAATATCTATCCATTGAAATAACATACAATGACAGTGATGAGTAGCACAGGAGTAATGCAGAAATGATTTTCGAAACTCTGAGAAGGGAGGTTGTCATGGAAACAGTCGGGTTAGAAATCTTTTTGTTGCTACAATTTTATTTAGCTGCTGCTTAGTCTTTATGTTATTTTAATAAATTAATCTTCCTCGAGTCATTCATGATTTTATTTTTCTTGAAACAAGATGCTACATTAAGAACTTTTCAGATGCAAGGTGGTGACTAATGGCATATTCATCTATACTGAAACACACAAAAATGAAAACTTCCATTTTACTCCTACACTCATCTAGCTGAAAGATTAAAAGAGAAAGGTGAGTAAAGAGTCACTCTCTCCATAAAAGGTTATCATGGCGTTCTAGAAAATGTTTTACCTAGAGTGAACTAAAGGAAGAAGACAACATGTATAAACGGTCCCCCCAAATTTGAAATGTTTAAATTGTTTGTTCTATATGAATGTAACATGTGAACTGAAAAGATCAACTAACAGAGCTCATGTATAAAAGTAAAAAAAAAAAATAAAAAATTGTTAACCA
>NW_009606512.1:14922-15158 GCF_000690535.1 Cariama cristata | reverse complement strand
CAAACTTGCTGAGGATGCACTCAACCCCATTGTCCACGTCACTAACAGCATCACATGTTAAACAGCACCAGTCTCAATCCCGACCCTTGAGGAACACCACTCCTCACCGGTCTCCACTTGGACGTTGAGATGTTGAACGCAACTCTGAGTGCGACCATTCCTTATCCACTGAGTGTCCATCTGTCAAAACCACATCTTTCCAATTTAGAGACAAGGATGTCATGCAGGATATTGTC
>NW_009606512.1:0-14667 GCF_000690535.1 Cariama cristata | reverse complement strand
TAAAATGGGGGGTGTTTTTCCCCTTTTTCCGGTCAGTGGGAACTTCCCTGGACTGCCATGACTTCTCAAATATGATCGATAGTGGCTTAGCCACTTCATCCGCCAGTTGCCTTGGGACCCATGGATGCATCTCATCAGGTTCCATGGACTTAGGCACCTTCAGGTTCCTTAGATGGTCTCAAACCTGACCTTCTCCTACAGCGGGCAGTTCTTCATTCTCCCAGTCCCTGCCTTTGCCTTCTGCAACTCAGGCGGTGTGGCTGGAGTGCTTGCCAATGAAGACAGACACAAAAAAGCTGTTGCGTACCTCAGTCTTCTCCATGTCCTGGGTAACCAGGTCTCCTGTTTTCTTCCAGAGAGGGCCCACATTTTTCCTAGTCTTCCTTTTATCACTGACATACCTACAGAAGCTTTTCTTGTTGCCCTTGATGTCCCTGGTCAGATTTAGTTCTATCAGGGCTTTAGCTTTCCTAACCTGATCCCTGGCTGCTCAAAAAATTTCTCTGTATTCCCCCCAGGCTACCTGTCCTTGCTTCTACCCTCTGTAGGCTTCCTTTTTGTGTTTGAGTTTGCCCAGGAGCTCCTTGTTCATCCACGCAGGCCTCCTTCTACAAGATGTAGAGCTACTAAGACAGTCTTTTCCAGTTCTTAAGAGTCAAGTACATAGAATCAGGCCAAGCTTCCATATACTTTAGCATTGCATCTCTTCCAGTGGCCCATTACATATGCTCAGGGAAAAAGGATACAGAGCAGGACCATTACAAAGCGGTCCTCCCCCAGTATACCCTCCAGCTTCCAGAAAAGAGCTGCTAACACAGATAGGCTGACTAAACCAAAGCCAAAAAAATTGCACCTTGTATTAAGGGGATAGTACTGCCACTTCTGTCTTTGATAAAAGAGTAAAGTTCAGTCAGTACAAAAAGGAAACAAAAACTTCCCTCTACCTCTTTTTCAACCATAAGCTACATGTAATACTCAACTTTCCTTATGAAGTATAGAACTGAATGAAAAGTAAGATTTTTAGAATCACTTTTCTAATCAAGTAAATAATGCTAAGCTGCTCTAAAAAATCTGGGTCCTATTTAAACGCCTCAAGAAAAGCATTACTTCATAACATGTATTTTTTTGTAGTTGTATTTCTTCTTAAACTAGATTTTTGTCCCTGCATCAGCAGAATTGAAATTAACTCACTGAAGTGTTTCCATAAACAAACTTTTGGAATTCTGTATGCAGCAAAACCAAACAACGTACCAAGACTGCATTCCTACATCATTATGGAAAACAGTTACACAGTATGGTGACCCAAGTCATGTAAGAGCCTTTACTGTCTGCTCTCTCTGGAAGTAATCTCTAATCACCAAGAAGTCAGACAATCCTGACAAAGATACTATGAAAAAACATGATTGGGAAATAGAACATTCAGTTGTACATGGAATAAATTCCTTATGCTTGAATATATAATTTACCTCTTAAACAAGATAATTTCTGGTCATTGTTGTTCATATTTTTCAGTTTTTGATAAATGATGAAGCCAGCCTGTAAAAGAAAGGAAAAAATTGGTACTCAGTACTCTGCAGAGAAACAACATCTTAGAGACTACACAAAACCCAAGAATTAATTCAGCAAACCATGGCACGAATACATTCTGAACATCAAATTCTGCTTTGTTGGTCCATGCCATGCAACAGTCAACCGTTTGCCTTATTGCACTGTCCATCACAACCAGGTTACATTTTACAGAATGCTTCATAAAAGGCAAAGTCCTGACTTCAGGTCCACATCGCAGAGGATACTCTTATATAGATCCCAGCATGGTTATCTTGTAAAAGGTCAGCTGCAAAGAGAGAGCTCCAAGTACTCCGCTCCCAGTCTCACCATCTGCTCCACCTCATTCAAATTTTATGCAGTGCTCCAAGAGAATAGCTATGAACCTACTAAGACAGATTCTGTGTACTTAATACTTCCCTTGATATGAATAATAAGTTCTAACAGGAAAATGCAGCCTGAAGCCAGTAATGTGCTAATTACGCTACACACGTTAACAAAAGCATCTTGAAGAGGAGAGAGAAAGAAACAAGTTACTCCCTCATGTTTTCCTGTGAGGCTCCAAAAGGCAGTCCAGGTTAACAGAGCACAGTGAGAAAGAGGCATCACTTGGAAAAAGCTGGCTACAGCAGCTGCACCAGGCACCAAAGCCAGAGCTCCTTTCCTTACTGGTTTGGGTTTTAACAGCTGCTAAACCCTCCACAGTTTAACATTTGTGTTTCCTGAGTCAGAAAACAGAGACGACCGTCCCACTTCCCTTCCTCTATCTAACCTCATCACAGACATAAAAGCACGAGGGGATTTTATTTTGCTGCCGTAAAGAACAATTTTCTCCCAGGAAGCAGGCAGCACCCAGCAGCATATTGGTAAATCCCTTCAAAGAACACAGAACTGCAGGAAAGCAACTCTCTTCAAAATGTTGAAAAAGCAGAGACTTCTACAGAGCTACAAAAATTCATATGCAACTAAATTACTCCTCCTGGTAATCCATACTGTGGTTTTGCTCTATTAGCCACTGGAGAAGGTTGTATTTTTTCCAGAGTTACTTATTAATTTTATCGCACATACTGTATTTAGCAAGATCTTGGTTCATAAGTAGCTCAAGAAAGATGAACAAAAACCCCAGTAGAAGACACATCCAAAAGTGCTAACAAGCTACAGTAAATACCTGCAGACAAAGGGAACCAAAAAATAATTACCCAGTCTTCACTTACATAAGCGATTATTGTACGTAAATACACACCAGTCATGTTACAACATTGTTGAATAATCATACTGCAAGAACTTAGGCTTCCTCCATACAGACAAATATAAAATTTGATCGCTCCATCAAAACTCATTTTCCTGAGGTGACAACTTGAAGTGAGTCCAAACAGACAGATGCTCCCCTCCTCAGGCATACTTGCTGGCTCCTGTGTTACTTGGCACGTTCAGAGCACGGCAGAACTTCCAGGAGCTCTGCTTCCCAAATAAGACCTCAATAAAAAAGCAAATCTTGCAACATCATGAAACTTTAAGAGGTAAGGACCTCATGGGAAGCTCAAGGCTGCTGTGGAATGGGGTTTCTTTCTCCTATCTACATTCAATTTTCTACGTTAAATATTCACCACAATATCCTCTTCAAGTAATCTCAGCAACAAGACAGGTTACTGACTCGGGTACAAGCAGTACCATCTTCAGTAGAGATGATGTCATGATGCTCTGGATGAACACTGAGATTTAAAAAGCTTAAGACAGACAAAGAATTGGGCAGTCATCTACTTGGTGGCATTTCCACCTTTAAGCATCCCATATCCACAGTGGACCTCAGAGTCTTCCTACATTCATTATGCTCTGTAGCAGAAAGACATTAAACAGCAGCTAACAGCACATTAGAGAAGGAATTTATTGATACAGGTGAAACATGATCTCTTCTTGTACATACATAGGCATCTGTGGCTGCATATAATTTTTGCTCCTCATTGAGTGGAAACTCTTCCCAGTTGCTACAGCGGACGGACTTATCCTTCAAAAGCTGCTTGCCAAAAAGGTGTTTCACCAGTCCGTTTAGACTCCATATCTCCTTACACTTCAGCTGGGGAAAGAAAAAAACAGAGGACTTGTTTAAAGGCGAAAGCAATTGGACCTGGCAGAACGTATTCCTAGAAGTGGCAAAGCATACTTAATCCCTCGTAAGAAGCAGAGAGCTCTGGGTTAGTCAGAACAAATTAGTTTCTCAAAGCAGTAACTGTTCTCCAGGCCTAATTCTGCTCTCTTTATATTAACAGGTAGTTTGGCCATTCGAAAGCTGTACTTCCCTGCCCTGAAACTGTATCGTTAGAGGACATAACTACATTGTCAAGCTGGAAAGATGGCATTAGGGTCAGATGAGTCCATGAGATGTAAGGTGGTATTGCCACGCTACCAAAAATAGGTAATATCTGTACGGTGTAGTCTCTGGGTTGATAAAATAAGCACCACAGACTTAAACAGCAACCCCTCTCTCCTCCAGGATTTTTCTATTATTTGCCTTCCTAATCAGATAAACTCAAACACCAGGAATTTATTTAATATAAATACAGGAATATTAAAGTCTGCCTGTAAGTGTTTTGTTCTCTTTTGCAAGTCTGAAACCAAGTGCAAGCAAAAGAGCTCAGTTACAGACCATGCTAACCACTATTCAGCATGCTGGGAAGCAGCACGTCAGAAGTCTCTAGAAGTCACCCCACCACACTGCTGTTTCCAATTGCTTTTGTAATCATACTTGTCAGTCACAGTTGCTACACGCTATTGTCTTAATAGCCAGTTTGGGAAACTTTCCTTCAGATCCCAAGGATCCAGGACTCACAGGCACAGCCTTCTGCTATTCCAACTTGCAAGCACTTGCAAAACATGCAAAACTGTCGAGACTAACAGTTGCAGTGCAGCAGTATAAGCTCTTCACTTTAAATCTGGTACAAAAAAAAAGAATACCAACTGTTCATTTTAGGTTCCCCCAGCCCTGCCCCTCCCATTGTGCTATTATATATAACCCTGTTCTTTGTTCTACCCAAGCTTCACTTTCAAGTTTATCTTTGGTTTGTTTTCTCTTTAGCAGAAGACTTTAAAGCTGCTATCAGAGATCACATTGCTCATCTTCATAACAAGTTATCTTGGAGTCAGATGCTGGGTTAAAAAAGGGGGGGGTGAACTGAGGAAACACCAAGTCTGAAGAAACAGCTCCTTCTGTTGCTAGAGCAAAACCAGTTTTATCTGTACAGCTTCCAACCCACCAGGTAGTGAAACTTTAAGGTGGCTCATATGAAGAGCACTGCCCCAAATGCTGATGGCACATCACATTCCCTTCTCCCCCACTGTGATTTAATTACACAGGGTACATAAAGTGCAGAACAGAGAAAGGTAGTAGTAGTAGTATTTCTGGGCACAAATCTCTGTTCTCCATCAGGAAACTACAGTTGTTGCTGTTTCCCTACCAAACAAAAAGAATGCACAGAAGGAAAGAGAAATGCATGGAGAGATGGAGTACAGGTAGGGAAGAGCCTTGCATATACAAGAGACAGAAAAGCTTTAAGGAACACGCTAGAAATAGAATAGCAGGATGATTTGGAAGGTAATGAACCTTTTGCTCTCTCCCCTAATAAGACAGCACAGATCTACCTACATCAAATGATATCTAACCAAAATCCAACTAAACTGAAATTCATGCTGTGCCAAATGAAACACTACTTCTAAACAATGGGTCATCAGGTGCTGGAAACTACACCCACATGAGGGTAGAGGTGACACCAACTTCAGTCATGGAAACAAAGATATTTCTATGGCTCCAGATCACGTGGCAAACATCTCCACATTGAGGACTTCAAGGAAGACCTTGATGCTTCCTACCAGCACCAAGCAAGCCATGACAGAAAGGCTGCCTCCCTTCAAAAAGGCATCAGTCCTCCACAGCATTTCTTGCATCTTATTTTAAAGGTCCAGCCATTGCTGAGACAAGTACACCATTGCCAGCAGAACCCTGACTTGACACAATCTGGCAGTTTCCATCACTAAGAAGTAAAGAAGGTGCATCCGCAGCAGAATTAAAAAGCCGTAACTTGTAAATGCAAAAGGTGAACAGACCTGAAAGGGCACAAATGTTCATTAACAATTGGCTCACTGAAAGACAGTTCTGCAGACTGAGAGCTTTTGAAACTTTTTTTAAATGTTACAATACATCTCTCCTTTGTTCTACAGAATACGTTTGTTATCAGAATTGGACTTATATGAAGACAAGGAAGCCTCCTTTTGCATGGCACAACAAGATTCCCTCCCACCCCAAAAAGACTTTAAGTTTTACTTTCTCATTAGCAACGTCAGCCAGCTCCACAAAACTCTTCAGTTTGATTTCAAAGTCACTCATCAGCTTCCATTGATCTCCCTCAATTCCTACGCCAACCTTTTTAATTGTTTCATCTTCAAGCAGTCTTTTGAGTCCCTTGGGAAAACCTAAAATAGATTAAGCCCAAACATGAGAAACTAAATACTAGAAGATGTCAGAAAGTCTAATGGAAATGAAAAAATCCTAGCACAAAGGCCATCTGCAAAAACCTGTGCTTTTAAAGGAAAAGCCCCCAAAGTTGCTCTGTTTATGTGACTGACTGTACTCTGGAATGACTGGAAACACCAATTGGGTTTAGTGTATCATCTGCAGACAACCAGGAATGAAATCCTTGAAATACACATATTCATTCTGCATCTGAAAACAAATCAAGTAAAAAAGTAAACAACCTTATTCATCTTACTGATTGTTAAATCACATAAAAGGCAACTTCTAACTGGAAAATGTATTTTAATTCTGAGAATTGGATGCTCATGAAACCAAACACAATGTTATTTTACTATTTTCCACATTATTCCTGCCCAGTTTTTGCTATTTCACATCCCCAGGAAACAGCTCACAGCATAAGCATGGGGAATCACCAGGAAAACAGATGCTGTGGAGACATACTCAGTGTTAATGCTGGGCTGGACCAACAATAGCATTTGGAAAACAGAATCCGCCAACCAGATCTTCTGCCAAGCCCAGACAAGTCAGTCTTGTAAGTAAGAAAAAAATATTCAAGTATGTACACAGATTCTAACTATTATATTTTGCTTCACTCCAAACTGATGGCACAGCAATCCTGGATCAAAGGATATTTTCAAGTTCACAGAACTGAATAAAAGCATGCAGCTTTTGTATCTGGTTTTCTATAGCAAGGAACAGCCACAGAGACTTCATACTTGAACGAAAGCAGTCTTTTCCTCCCCTCTGTGTTTGTTTCATTTGAAATTCAGAGCATCTTATTTAAATACATACCTTCAAGAATCCACAGCTGGATACCCCAAATTAGTCTCAAGTGTAATTCTAGTACCTACAAACATGTAGTATTGCACAAAACACATAGTACTTAGTATCTGGCTTGGTTCCTATTTCAAACTCCACCTCTTCACTACTGTAATATGTATTTATATTTTTCAATCATTTTGCAATGATTTTTTTTTCCCCACAACTATCTCCACACTTTCATTGCTACCACTGACACACTATACAGACACTTTTGCAACTACAGCCACAATCAGCTGTGCTGTAGACTGAAGTCTCAGGTCCAATTCAAAGCATTAGAAAATTACTGTTAAAAAGCCACAAAACTGTAGTACCCTGGTGCTGCAAGATGCATACAAAGTACAACATTGCCAAAGCACCTCAGTCATAACGCAACATGGAAAATCCTCTGTAGAGGAGATAAATACAGTTGAGCTGAATAAAAGCCAGGAACATATGCAGCTGACATACTAAACATGGGATTTTCACGTAAGAAAATCATCATGAAAACTTTCAAGGATGGGAACTTCCCAGCAGAGGACTTGTGCTCCATTTCTACCACTTCATTTCTAAAAAAGTGACTGCACAACCTAAAAAGGTCTAAGTTCAAGACTATACAGAGGCTACAATCTGAGAAACCGGCCACATTTTCTTAGAAGCATGTAAGGAAAAAAAGCAAGAAATGGAAAATTATCAAGAATCTTCCTGATAAATATTTATAATTTTTGTCCTTTATACACAGCCCAAGAACTCTCCACTCTCTTACTTCTGCAGAAGGAAGCTTTTTTTGCAACAAAAATGGTAAGTCTTATCCAACCGGCTAACTCTGCCAACATTTACATTTCTGTAGTCCAAATGTATTCTGCACAATAAGCAGAAAGTGGCTGTGGTTCTTCCAAAAAGGTTGACATCTCACTCAGTTCAAAGTACATCTCCCATTGGCAAGAACAGAAATTTTAGAAAATCATTCACGAAGAAACACCATCTTCTGCTGTAACACACAGTAGCCCACACGCAACTGCACTCAGCATTAACACACAAATATCTTCACTTTTAGAATCAAAAGGATTTCACCTCTTTATGACTCTTCTTCCCTTAGCTTCCTTTCCTCAAATCTTTCTTTTGTGCACTTGTACGTTTCTGCCTCCCAGATTGAATAGCCTCCAGCAACTAAATTTTCCACCCCATTTGCTATAAATGACAAAGGATTGAGCACCAACATTAAAATTATCGCTATTATACCTCAGCATGCATACCCTAGGGAAATCAGAGACATCTCACAGGCATAGTTTCAATCTAACATTCAAACCAAAGGTTATAGAACTGCAGTCTCCTTCCCTCATTCCTATTTTCCCTATTTGGAAGCTTTTACTCACATCCATAATGAATTCAGACTGTTGAGCACACCCCCTTCTCTCTCCACAGCTGCATCACACCAGGTATCCAGTATTCTTTTTGAAAACCAATGTCACAAAATGCAGGTATTAGGAACAAACAGCACAGCAGCCATCATTTTTGAGGGTTTTTGTTATTGAAGCCAAATTAAAAAGGAACATAACCTGCTAAATTTAGGTTCATTGTTTATTTTGGCACTAAACAGAAATCTCATTATACAAGCAGGGAATTAACTTTTTTTAAAACTGAATTAAAATATTCTTTCCCAAAGAGAAAAATAATCTTCAAGTAAGATTCTTTTGTCCTGTTCAGAACCTAAAATGCTGTATGCCAGCACACAGGGCAAGCTTGGGCTAAGATCCCCTTGATATACATAGGCAACGCTCAAATAATAAATCCCTTTATTATAGGTGGGAAAGGGGAAAAGGATGGATTTTTACTATCCAGCATAGTGTGAAATATAGACTATCGCTCAAGGCTTAAGTTCAAACTTAATCACAGGAAACAGAGGGCAACTCATGCCCTAACTAATAAGAAAGGAAGTACAGTACCTGACATTGAAGAGATGTGAAACAAATAACACTTCTCCTCAGTTACACATATCTGGATCACAGCGATTTTTGCCATTTTTCCTTTAGTATATGATGGTGGCCATTCAATATCAAATCCAACAGCAGCCCCATCTGATAAACTCTGCCTGAAAATAAATGGATATTCTTCACATTTAACGGTTCTTCTATCAGTATTTAAAATCTCAGGCTTAAGTCATCTTACATAAAGCTGATTAAGAGAATCATAGTAAGTACATCTTTCCTTTCACATGTACAGGACACAGAAACCATTTTAAAACCAAGACTGTAGGGAGGTGAAATCCCTGCTGGTCCCAAAAGCTACAAGAAACCCCTCAAACCTTAGCAGATCTTACTGCATGCAAACAGTAGCATAGCAAGCTGTGGTGGGTTGACCCTGGCTGGACATCAGGTGCCCACCAAAGCCACTCTGTTACTCTTCTTCAGCTGAACAGGGGAGAGAAAACATAATGAAGGGCTCATGGGTCAAGACAAAGACAGGGAGAGATCACTCACCAATTACCATCACAGGCAAAACAGACTCAATTTGGAGAAATTAGTTTAATTTATTACCAATCAATTACCCTTTATTACCCCTTATTACTCTTCCCATGGGGTCCCAGACTCCTTGGGGCATCCCCCTGCTCTGGCGTGGGGTCCTCGCCGGGCTGCAGGTGGGGATCTGCTCCAGCATGGGCCTCCACAGGCTGCTGGCCTCACCATGGGCTGGCAGGAAATCTCTGCTCCTGGCCTGCAGCACCTCCTCCTCCTGCTGCACTCACTTGGGGGCTGCAGGGCTGCTCCTCTCACAGATTCTCACTCCTCTCCCCAGCTGCTGTTGCACAGGGCTTTTTTTTTTGCCCCCTCCCACTTCTTAACTCTGTTCTCCCCAAGGCACTACCCCTGTCACTGATGGGCTCGACCTTGGCCAGCAGCGGGTCCACCTTGGAGCTGGCTGGCGTTGGCTCTGTTGGACATGGGGGAAGCTTCTGGCACCTTTTCACAGAAGCCACCCCTGTAGCTCCCCTGCTACCAAAACCTTGCCATGCAAACCCAATACACAAGTCTCACGAAACAGTCGGATACAAAAGGTGATGGAATAGCTTATATACCCTTGAAAGCTTATTCTTTACCTATGCCACTGCACTGAGAGTTTTGTATAGAATTTTTTTACCCAGTCATGTGAGCTGTGCTATGCAAAAAGAGGGGAAAAATAATAATCTGTTTGCATTATGAATTTAGTACCTTTTCTTCAAACATAAGTCCCCAGTTACGAATTAACACATATGCTTATTTCTTTACAGCTCATACCTCCCCATGAAGTCACTGAAGTTCATGGAATTATTCATACAGTGAAAGGCAAAGAACCTGCCTTAGAGCCTTTACTACTTCTGCTTAAAAGGACTGCAAGATCTGGCAATGGCATCTCCCATAAAAAGACAAAATGGGAAACTATAACTGCATAGCAGAATGGAGAGGTATTTTTAAACCATCACACACTGTAGGCAAACCAGAGATCTCTCACAGGGCTAATTCACCATCATGAGAAATAGGTTCGGTTTGTGCTTGCAATCAGTAAGACACATTTACGACACATAACAAGACAGTCAACACAACCAGATGTTTTCTCTGGCTGAACTGTTGACCTCTGGACACATCAAATGCACAATTGGCCAGAAGGAGACAAAGAGAAGAGCCAACTCCTTTTCAGAACGAAAAAAGTACTCAAAAAAAGACAAAACTGAGTAAGAGCTATTACCTGATATCTTCTGAGAGAAGGGAACAGTCACTGGCTTCATAGCTGTAAATGACAGAGCCACAGAACTCTAGGAATGGCAGCCCATCTTCCAGAACACTCCTCTGAACAGTAGACCTCTGTTGAACAACATTTGGAAGAGGTTCAGTCACCAGCCACACCTAACCTTGCCACTGAGATGCAGCAGCACTGCAGCCGCTGCAGGCAACTTTAACACCGTGTCCCAGCAAGGCTGGCACTGGTGGTTACTGAAACCTTGCAGCAGAACTGCGCTCCACACACAGGGCCACTATCATCATCAAGCAACAACAGGGTGACACTCTCCCTTTCTAAAAACATTCGGGTTCATGCCCCAGTTTCTTCGCTTAATTCTGAGCACTCAGACTAAAATCATACAGGCTGAGTTTTCACCTCAATGTAATTTAGTTGGAGACTGCCCAAAGAGGTTCAGTAGCTTTCCAAGAACAAGGGTAGGGAAAACATCCATTTTTGACAGTGTGAAAAACCCCTCAAATGCTGTAGCACTTGCACACCTCAAATTTGAGGAAAGGAAATATTAAGAACAGAGAATAATTTGTTAAGTCATTCTTCAACTCACTCAAACCTGGTCAGGTTAAAATCCTCTGACACATCTCTATTTCGGCACAGCTGTATGAAACAGCTCAGTCTCCCCACTTCCTTGGCCCCACATTTCAGCCAGCCCACTTCACTTAACTCTGCCAGATATAATGTGTGAGGAACTTCAAAGGTCTAAGTAAACTCCATGGATTTAAAACTATGTGTAATAGTTAACAGGACCATTATCGTCCATCAACTGACGAATACTGGTTTACAAATTGAAGCTTTAAGCGCACAAGGTCAAATGAAAGGTAACACTCCAGTTGGCATTTTTAGTAAATACACTTCTGAAAGGGGGAGAAAAGTTATTGACTGATAAACTTCAAACTGAAAGCTGCAAAACTTCTGATAACAACCTGCCTGAAAAACCTTCAGGTTGTTTAAAAATATGCAAGTAAGCTACAACGTCAGTAATAGCAAGTATGGTTAAGTATCACACAATAACACTTGAAGAACAAAACCATCTTGTCAATGAAAAGAGGCCACAATACACAAAACAGGTTCTAATACATTTTCAGAAACAGTAAGTTGCCCGGAAGGGGAAGATTCTGAAACAAAGATACTGCTGATTTTATGCCTGCACAAAAAAACATTTCCTCCAGTTAATGAAGGGTGAAGTCAAAACATTTCCTCAAAGAGCTTGTTGAGGTTGGGTGCCACAGCACACAGGCTGTACCACAGCAAATGAAAGTCATGTTGGTTTGAACAGACATTTTTTAATATCCATGCTACTAATTTTTTACACCTGCTTTATAGAAGGAAAACTGCTGAACTGAGTCTTTTGCTTTTATCTCATTAATTAGTTTTCTAATTGTTAAAGCTGTTTCAGATGTTACAGGGGGTCTCTTCTAGTGGGAAATTTTATACTGAAACTGCTTATATATGCAGAAAAAAGACATCCAAGGACACATTAACATTGTTGGAACATCAGAAATTGACATAATCTTGACGATCAATTAATTCTTCCAATATGTCTGAGCTGCAAAACCTTCTGAAATACTGAACATATGCAAATGCAGAAAGCCAGAGGGTCTTACCAGAACAAACTCCCTGTCAAGCTACAGCTTGAGGTCATTGTGTTCTGAGCTCTCAAATTACATAGATGAAAAATCCCCAGTCCTTGCTAGTGTACAGCCCACAATACTGGCCAAGCAATGCATCAAAAGCTCCCTTATGCTTGGGTGGTTTTGCCACTAAAATTCAAGATTGTCAAGGAATAAATTTCTACAGAGATAGTAGCAAATACATGGTATTTTAATTTAAAAAAAGGAGATATTTTAACAAGCTAATTCAACTAGTAATAACACTAGAGTACCTAAGTTTAATTACAGTTCATAGGACAAAACAGCTGTAAACATTCACAACTATCAGAGGCACAGGTCTAACCAAAACATTGGACCACATGCTTTTATTATGCAGCACGCAACCAACTAGGTTTCCCCCATGTGATGGCATACCTTTTTATCACCCAAAACTCCCTCTTGTTTAAGCATCCACTGTGGATATTTGTTCTGCAGACCAGGAGTTAGCAAATCCATTTTATTCATTTTTTCCACATTTCTGTTAGTTTTATATAAACAAAAAAAAGAAAAAATAGAGCAGTCAATACTTTGTAGAGAGACAAGCTGTTACTATCATCAGGCCAGAACAAGGTTACGGAAGATCACTACCTTCAACTTAAAACGCTTTGTGCGCAAGAACAGACATTGACAGAGCTGCCCACATTAAACGGCGGAAAAGCTTTAGGCATTATACTGTTGTTCACATGTCAATAAGAAAACAAAAAAGCCCACAACAGAAAAACCTCTTAAGTCCTTCTGGGAAGGAAAGTTCAGTCTAGTTTTATGGAGATCAGCAACTCACAACAGAATAGTACACTTGCTGCCATCTCTGGCCAACGCAGCCCTCATTAATTAGACAAATGTATCTGGTAGTTCAGATAATAGCATAGGAAACAGCCACCTAGCTTAAAAGCAGTCATCTGCATTTGCTGATAAATGAAGTCAGAAAAATTCAAATTCAAAACAAGAACTATCAGACTCACAGAAACATTACCCCAATGCCTGCATTTCCTGCACAGGACCTCAGGGTTGTGAGCCCACAACCAAGCTAAGAAAAAAACATGCAGAATTTCTAGGGCAAACTACAGCCAAACAAGGCACAAGCTGCTAAGCTCTCTGGTGCAGGCTGGATGATGGCTGAGGTTGCTTATGAATTTGCCAGCCCCAGATTCAAACAAAGTGAGCTCACCAAGCAGAGGCAGCCTATTCCCAGGGCATCTAAAAGCACGGCACATCCTCTGGAACGGGAAGGCAATCCACAGAGAAGTTTGAAGAGATTTAAGTTAAGAAAACACGCTGCCCAAAACAGCAGGAGATTTTCAGCCCTGATGACTAGGGTTTTCTTTCAGGGAAGTGGAGCAGGATTTCCTAGTTGTGAGCAAACGATGACTGGATCACAGCTGTTCCAGCTTCTCCTTGGACTGCTTCTAGTGTGATGTAGAAATCCTCCTGGAGATCAAGCAAAACAGTTCACAAAGATGAAACTTGTCATCCTGCTTCTTCCCACTAGTCCCCAGGTGCTCAACATACTTTAACAACAAAATCAGGCCACTACTGTCTTAGTAAAAACATACTTGCCAGCTGCACTTCCTCACCACAAGAGAGTACAAATCCTAGGCAAATCGTGATGTTTCAGTTCTTAAAAAAATCAAAAGGCATTTTTGAGTACTGAAGTGATTATCCAGGCTAGACAGAATTTTTCCCTTGGTTATCTGTCCACTTCTGCAGTAGCATAACCAACTACCCGTCCAAAGACAACTTCAGAAAATATTTTAATACTAAAACGGTCACAAAATAGCCACTAGCAAGATGCCTCAATTAGAGCCACTCCATTCCTGGGAGATGCAATTGCTGGAAACAAGAGAAAGCAGCAGAGAGGTTAGAAACAATCAAAGGACACCCTGCAGCACCCACGTCACCAGCTGCCACGCCACAGCTCTAGCAACACATTTTCCAAAAGCCAGCTTAAAGTTCAAGGGCGCCTTCGGCAACTACACCACAGAAGCAAGCACAGCACAACGCGGCATCACCCACCTTTCCAGCGTTAAGCCAAGAACCTGAGCTTGTGAGGGCTAAGCATCGCACGGGCCGCTGCCAACCAGGGACGACAAGACCTGCTCCAAGCTAGCACGGTCCCCTCGGGACAACCGGCAGCAAACACGGAGCCGCAGTAAAGTCTTCACGCAGGGCCCAAACCACTTTCATTTCTCCACGGTAAAGTTGCAGCCTCACCGCCCCTCACCTCTGGGCAGGCACGAAGCGAGCACCCCAAGCCCACCCGCGCAGCAGGTACCCCCTCAGCTTCCCCCCTTGGGAGACCACCCCGCCTTCTCGTACTGCGGGGCAGAAAGGTCCCGGCGCGCACCCTTCCCGGTCCCCAGCCGCCGGGGCCGGCGTCTC
>NW_009606511.1:0-30170 GCF_000690535.1 Cariama cristata | reverse complement strand
CCCCCGCCCCCCTGTGTAAAGATTACTTAAAATAGTGGGCCAGATCTGCTTCCCATTAAGTTCACTCTGTGCTGCCCTGGTTTTTCAAAGTCTTAAAGCCAGCTTAATTGGTTACATGGGGATTCCCTATCCATTAAAAAAAAACCAAACCAAACCAACCTTGGCCCTTGTGCATGTGAGGGTTGTGGCCAGACAGAAAGGATCATGATCAACAAGTATCTAGATGCTAAAAAAATGCCTTGTTTGGCCACAGTCCGCCAGACTAAGGATTATACACAGATCTGAAAGTGATTTGGTGCCCTTGCTGTGGTTAACTCTAAGGCTTGTGCTAAGGACAGCTTGGCCAATTCAGTTGATCTGTGCCTTGGCTGTAAACTAACCTGTTAAGGAAAATTTAGGTAATAAAGGTCTGATGATGCATGCTGTACTCTCTTCAATTACCCAGGCAAGGACAAACACTATAGAGGCTGGCTTTATCAACCTGGACAGTTTATCTTCAGAGCTAATTTCGAAATGAAACCAGCATTGTCTTTAACTCAAAAGCTGTTTAGTACTGGTTACTACTCTGTTTAAGTTCTAAAGCTTTTCATCCACTACTGCAGCAGCTGCTGCGGTTACGATCAAAGAACTTGCTAGTGACGTGCTTCTTTCCACCACTAGCTTAATATAATAATGTAATTTAGAGTAAGTTATAGAACCATGCAACACTGGCTGTTCTCTCTCTCATGTTTATGCTGACGACTCTTCACCAGTTTGATTTGGCAATTCCATCCTGGAAGAAGAGTCTCAGTGGTGAGAAGCTGCGGAAGCTTTGAGAAGCGAGAAACAAGCCACTATGATGTCTTTTTCACCTTAAAAAGTGAATAATATGTTGGGAATATGGAGTTGGGAAGGGATTGTGAGGGCACTTCCTCTCATGAAGGATGATTGCTTTTAAAAAAGCCTAATTTTTCTCTTTGAGAAGTAGATCTTGCGAAACTGAAGACTATAAAATTTGAACTCCTTTTGTCAGCTTATTCCAAAGGCTTGTGCCTTGGTGCATAGCTCGCCTGTTTTTCCTGTTCCTGTTTTGGCCTCTCCTGCTGTCAGAGCAGATCGACACCTGAGATGAGGGGCAAGCTAATCCAGCAGCACAAATGAGAAAAGGACTGTGGGAAAACTAAGCAAGACTAGTAGCTGCTTCTTTATTAAATAAAATTAGGTTGCTGTATCTGCTTCTGAGGTTCTTTATTTCAAATAAAACTTTGTTTTACTTGTGCATGTTGAGAAGTTTGATTTATTTTTTTTTCCTTGAGACCATGTATTCAAGGTGAGGATGTGTACTCCAATTTTATATTACCTATATTGTTCTGAGATGGCTAATTTTTATTGGTCACATTTTTCCATTTCTTATTTGGCTTCCTAGAGCTTGCTTCATGTATTCATTTGAGCTCCTTGGTTGACTGTGACCAAATGTGAAAACTGGGTAGATAAAAAAGTGTGGCTTAAGTCTGTTGGTTTCCTGGAGGAGAAAAGGAAGTGTATGTAACGTGTTCCAATTAAACTTTCTTCTTTAATGTTCACTTTGGTTAATCAGTGTTCTGTTCCTCCTCAGAGTAAGGGATGAAAGTTACAGGGGATACAGAGAAAGGTGGAGTTACTGTGGAAAACACCAGATGCCTGTTAGGGAGGCAGAGCTGATAGATGAAATTCTGGGAGAGCTAAGTACCTATGAAGTGTATTTGTTTGTTATAATTTGCCTTTACTTCTCTGTTATGTGGGTTTTTTTTGAGGGGGGCGGTGAGGTGGTGATATTTATTTTGTATATAGATGGAAAAAAAGTAAAAGAGTCAGCTTTTTTCTTAAGGTTTTGGATTTTGTTTGTATATTGAACTACTGCTGTTCTGTTGTAGAAAGCAGCATCTAATACCTTTAAATGAAGCCTTTACTTTGAGCCATGGAAGTTACTGTCCTTATGGGTGCAGCTGTCTTGGTAATTGTAGCTAAAAGCTTGCTATCTGCTATATGGAAAGAGAGTTCTACTTCATGCATATACTTAAAGGGGGACAGATTGCTTCTTGTAGGTCCCGTAAATCTGTGTGAGAGTTATGAAACACGTTTGGTTCTGCAAATGTACGTTCTTCCTTTGTTGATATTTTGGTGTCAGTATACTTGGGAAAAACCTCTAGACCTGATGGGCTTGTTGGAACTGCTAGGTGGCTGCCAATGGCTTAGCTTGGTTAAAGGTTCTTGTTTGGCCCCCCCTCTTGACAAAGAGGTTGCGTGTTGAAAGAGAAAAGGAACTTAATTGCTTCTTGGCAGATCACACGTTACATAGCAGCATGGACCAGAATTATTCAACGTATGAGTAAGTGATAAGCATGTATGATCTTATACCTCCTGTCTTAAGTAACTCTCCTATAGCTTACCTAACCAAAAGGACTTGCAATACCAAGGGAAGTTTCAAATAAGTATTAGGGCTTTCTGCTCCTGTGTGTCATCAGCAGAGAAGGTGGAGATAAGATCATAGTTTCTGGTGACTGACTGGCAGGCATACAGCCTGACAGACCACATCCGTATGGTGGACAGTGATTTTTCACACATGCTGTTTCTTCTGGATTAATAGAAACAGTATCGTACTTGAGGGAGCAGAAATGGTGGATCACTGCTCTCATTTTGAAAATCGTGCAGCTGAAGACCTGAGAATCGGCTTTCAGAGGTGGATCTGTGCTACTGTTGATGTGTGTTCTGGTTAGAGCCTGGACATGTACAAGACCCTTGTGCCATAGGTGGTCAGGTGTCTGCTTAAACAGTTGGAAATGTGAGAATTTGTGTGTGAGTGCTAAAAATTTCTTCTGCTTTTCTAAGCCCTGTCACGTTCAAAAAACTTTATGCTAAGTCAATAGTAAATAAGTATCACAGACCTGTGGACTTACACCCAAACACCAGGTGCTAAAAGCAAGATTCTCTTACCAAGCAAATGAAGACTTGCCTGTCGTCTTATTCTGGAGTAAGGAAGCAACACTGTTACCACATAGTAAGGCAAGATAATCTAATACCTCAGACCTTAATAGCAGTGATTTTTTTTTTTTTTTTTTTTTTTTTGTTAGGATGTGGTGAGTGTATCCTGTTTTTATTCCACTTCTCTTATGCATTCACTGTGCAATATAAACTTTCCAAGCCAGCGTTTGGGTGTGCAGCACTGCTTTGATTTGTTCTCGTCCCCAGGAGCCAGTATCATGTACACTCTTGCTCTCCAGAAATCCTCCTCTTGGACGATGTACAAGGACAGTCTGTCATCAAAACAGAGAGGAGGCTTGAAGGAAACCTGTTTCTGAAGATAGTAATTTCTGTGTCTGGCACTTATTGGCAGTACTGGTTGTTCTAAGAAGTGTAGTGTTCAGTAGGTGAGTAGTAATACTTGGCTGTAACTAGTAGTAGGTGGCCAGAAGAAAGAAGATGTATTCCTATTAGCTTTAGTTGAGGGAAGTGTGATTATGATGGTAGAAGATGTCATACTGGCTTTTATTTTCACCAAGAAATGATGGACTGGGAAGAAGATGTTTTATCTGGGTTCTCTCCCTTAGGACTGTTGATACCAAATCTGGTGGGGCAGCTAGCTAAACTTGTGCTCTGTCATATGTTTGGTTGTTTTTTCTTTTTTTTTTTTTTTCCTTTTCTGCAAACTTAGTAAGCTTCCAGGACTGGAGCAAATTACTTCTTTCATTTAACATTTTCATTTCTTTAAAAGAAGTATGGGTAGTAATTCACTGTTAAATGGCTACTCTGAGGTCTTGTGGCAAAACCTGAGCTTGCTGCTGAAAGTACTGCAGAGATGTAGAATTACCAGTTGTGGCTTTGGTAAAGAGGCTTCTTACATGAGGCAAGCTTATGCAGATCTTTAGGGTTCTTGTAGATCACTTGGCTAGAAGGTGCTGAAGAAACAAGTCAAAAACTGAAATAGTTCACATTCTCTGCGAAACTTTCCCACTTTAGTTTGAGGAGACAATAATTTGTCATGAAAACGCTTACAAATAATGACTTTGAAAAGAGTCATAGTAAGTGATGTGAAGCTTAAGTGCTTCTTGGCTTTTTTTTTAATACACTGTAGCATAACTGCATTCTTTATAAAGTACAGTTTGTTAGAGCCTCCTCAGCAAGAAAAATATTTTGAAAAGTAATCCTGTTAACTGCATTGAGGGAGAATGGGATGGGGATGTGGGATGTTTGAGCCATTTTTATCTAATTATTATATTATCATATCCTCACCTCTTCATCATATGTTATGTCCTTTGTCAAGAGAAGTGTGAAAAGTGTAGGAACTAAACTTTGGAGACAAAGCAGTTTAGCTAAGTGTGTGACTTGGGCCAGGGCAAGAACTTTAAGGTAAGACTCAGTGGCTTAAACGCAGTATTAAAGAATATCTAAATCTGTGCCTTGTCCAGATGGAGAATCTTGGCATGAAAAACATATGCAACTCTGGAAAATCCAGTTAAATGTATCTGCCTGTGTACTGCTACTTGACACCACTGAATTAGCTGGCTCTGTTAAGCTGCGTTCTACTGAGCTTAAGCAAAGTCTCTTTAAAACCTTGGGAAAGAGAGATTCAGTGGCAGCTCAGTGTCTGTGTCTTTTAATGTAATTTGGATTAAAGAGCTATATATGGCTATAGCTCCCTCTATCAGTGGAAAATACAGGGTAGCTCATGGCCAGTGACTTCTAGAAGGTGGAATGGTTAGTCTGACACTCTGCCAAAGTGCCGTGACTTCTGCTAAATGTGAACTATGTAAATTCAAGTCATGCTGAGTAGAAGAGATGACATAAGTTGTGTTGTTAAGTTTCAGAGTGAACATATTTCTTAGTAGGTGAACACCAAAGGAGTGTTAAGGTCCAAGTTATAAAAAAATGTTATGGTGGGCTGTTTGGAAGTCCATTTTGCCAGTTGGAATGGTGGGATTTTTATCTCCTTTTGAGTTGTATGTTCAGAGTGGAAGTGTGAAGTAAATGCAAGTTGTCCCAACTTTGTATTTTTTTTATAAACTGGAAACAGAAGTAGAATCATGCTGGTGTCACAAATCAGGTCCCAGGTAGGAGGATCCTTCTGGAAGTCATGCTCTGTATTTATGTTTTTTTTTCTTCTGCAGTTCAGAGTTCCACTCTGGAGGACTCTTCCTAACTGCTTTCTGAATTAGCGCTTGTTGTGAGTTTGTACGTTGGAGTACTCAAAAGAGCGAGCTTACAGCTTTAAGTAGCGATGTGCCTGAGTGAAGAGGAGGATGTTCATGTCTTCGAGGGAAAGTAGGCAAGTGGTTACTCGAGAGACTGTGTAGCTCTGTGTCCATGGTGCCTTACTTTTGGGTTTTCATGCTGAATCAACTAAGTAGTTCAGTTTATATGTGTGTCGTCAAAGGTAACTGGCATTGGCACAACTGAAGGAGTAGTAAAAAAAAGAGTGTGGGGACAAGGACTGGAGATTGGCTAGTAAGAAGGGACTTGTGTGCTTTCTCTGAATGGTTTGAGAGTTGCAACCACGGGATGTAGTTTATGGTCCATTTTAGCTAGTTTCTCTACAAAAAGCAACCCCTGCTTGGCCAGTGGGATTTGTGCAGTTGTCTTGAATTCCTGTCAGTGTTTGTGTGTGCACATCCCTCCGGTGGAGCAGAGAAGGGAACTCACCTGATGTCCCTGAAGGAGCCGACCTTTCCAGTGTTGTTAATGGTTTTGGTTGGTGCATGTGTTTGGGTGTGTGTGTTTTGTTTTTTTTTTTTTGTTTGTTTGTTTTTTAAAAAACCCACATAGCTTTCTCAGTGTGTGTTGCTTTGCCTGTGGAAGTCCTCTGCCCTTACAAGGACAGGTGGAGTGCAAGAAGGGGAAGCTGAGGTTAAATCTTTTGATGGCAATGCAGGATACAGGGCTTGCCTTCTCAGTTGTCTTGGAAGCACGCTCCTCTCGTCCTTGACTGAAGTCAAACACAAAGTCTTGTGTTTGGTCTTTTGTGTTTATTTTAGCTTTGGTCTGTGCTGTAAGAACAATAGAGAATGCAGTTTTATGCCGGGAGGGTAAACTTTGTATGAGTTTTGTGTTCTGTGTCTGTGTAGATTGTGCCTTATAGTAGCAGTTGATCTCTTTAGGTTACATAGGTGAGTTCTGGAAACTACTGAACTTACAGTTTAATCATTGCAGAAGTTTGCCTAAATTGTATCTTTTTTTACTTGGAAATCTCACCTTTTGCTAAATGTTTTTTTGCATGGTCTGAAGAAGTAATTAAAGTCACGTGAAATTTCAAAAAATTTTGTGACAACCTCCACAAATTAATAAAAACTTTGTAGTAGGTAATGACTGTGAGCTATCGAGAAAATGGATACAGATACCAGCAAAAGGCAGAGATCAGTTGTGACATAAATAGTTCCCTGGCAGCCTGGAATAACTGTCTGGCTGATACTTCTCCTTCCGTAGTTAAAAGTAGTACTCTGTGCCTTGTGTAATGGGTTAGGCTTTTCCGTTTTTGCGTCTCTGGGTGCTGATGGGCGGAAGTGGTGTGGAGAGGTTCAGTGCTGTAGTTTGGACCATGCGGTCATGTAGGATTTCCTACCGCACAGCGCTGGGTCATGGCGGCCAGTTCACCAGGCACGTGCTGCAGCGTGGGCTTGGTGTAAAGGAACCGATGCTGTGATTGCCCGTGAGCAGGCAATGCGAAGTGCCAAAGGACAGCTACAGCCCTCCGAGGAGGAGGGAGTGTGTGTACATGAGCTGTTACCTAAAGGCATCGACCTACTGTAACCTTACATTTGTGATAAACTGAGCCTTTGGGCAGAAGAAGTGTCGAATCTGGTACAACTGTATATTTAGCATGTCCTTGTTATTACACTCCAGCTAGAACTTCCAAAGGCTATAAATTCCCCATGACATCAGTAAGCTGTATGGGGAGTGTGAATGTGGAGGGGGAACTGCACCTTTCTGTCAAGCTTCGATGCGTAAGTAAATGTTATGACTTCTGTGTGGGAAAATGCATGCTGCTTTCAGTGTGCCTGTGTGGTCTATTCGGTATCTCTCTTCTGGATCCTGCAGCTGTCCTGCAGTGCCTGAGGAAACACCATGCTCTGCTTGGGGATAAAGTGGATGAAGAATTAAAGTAGGGGGAGTCTTGACTGAAAAGGGAAAGCTATAGACACTTGACATGTTAACAAAACTTAATAGGTTAACTCTTACTTTATGTTAGTTAAATTTGAAGGTGTGTGTTACTTGTGGTTTTGGGTTTTCTGATTATTTTTTTTTTTTTGGTAAGGGTTATCCTTATAACTTCAGATGAGAATGTGTTCAGTTGGTGCTTGCCTGTAAGTAGCCTAGGAAGAACTAATGGTTTAGCTTACTGCCTGGTTAAGTCAAGATCTGATTCTGCTTGGTGTAGTGTAATGTGATACTTGGTCTGAATGTGACACTGTATTTCTGTTAGATGTTCATCTGTCTTGCTTGCTTTCTAGTGGAAAGACAACACCTCCAGAACACATGCATAAATCAGCTTATAAGTAGTTAGTTTTATACTAGTAATGAAGTTAAGTTACTGTGTCCTTAAAAGGATGCTTTTCTGTTAATGAAAAAAAAAATCTGATTGATTATTTCTAGGAGAGGTGGAAGGTGGCCTGTGTCTGTCTTGCACTGGGGGAACAAGCTGTGCTCTGACCAAAAGCCGTTGCTTTAATTCTGTATTACAGACACTTTTAACTGTAGATAATGTTGGTTTCTAAAGCTCTGCTGTTTTGTTATTGCAGTTAGTACTGCTTGTGAATGAGAAGGTCTCCACAGAGACTTTACAGTTCCGTAATGAGAACACTATTATGGTAAATAGAGTTACTGGAATTACTGTTATTGCAGCAAGACTTTCTTTCAAAGGAAATGAGCCAGTTAAGAAAAATCACTTAAATTGCTTTTCACTATAAAATACAACTTTGTGGTGCTAAATATGCAGCAGCTGCTGTTGCGTTCTGTACAAATGAGTAAGCAGCTGTGTAGTCAAGAGGATATTTAACCTGAGGGAGACGGGGAGGTGAATACACAAGATGCTCATATTAATGTCCCTTTTATATTTTTCTTTTTTTGATTAGTTATAGGCAAAGCTGACACTGAATCACCTTTAATACAAGGTAAACATGTTTTGTTCCCCAGCTTGGGGTCATCTCTGAAAAGTATTAATCTCGGCTGTTCCAAGGTGGTGCCTCTGTAATGAGACTTATTTACGACTGTTGATTACATTGTAATTGGTAAGCATTCTGGAACACTGTCAAAATATCCCTCTAGGGGAACTGTAATTTGCAAGAGGTGATGCTTTTGTCTGGGTAAGTCTGTAGTCAGTGCATGGTGAACCTGTTACATGATTAGGATTTTTTTTCGGTAGCTTTAGAAATGTATGGAAGCGGTGAGCAATGAGCACCTTTATTTCAAATTGCCTAGTAAAGTTCAGGACAACACAATGCACTCTTCCTCTTAGTTATTTATATTTTACCCTTTTTCCTTTAATGGGAAGTGGTCTTCACTGTGTCTGCTTCATTCTTACGCTTAGTCAAGACTGACTGAATTTGTAGTTGCAGCTTGACTTACTCTATGTCTTTCTGTTTGATCCATCCTGGTATGTGTGAGACGACTCTTTTTTAAAAAATGACAAAATTAGTGAATTTAGATTTTTTTTTTTTGTTTGTTTGTGGTTGTGTTTTGTGTGTGTGTGTCTTCAACATGGTACATTGCATGACAAAACCATCAGGTATATTGTGGAGTGAGGACAGAAAGACTGGAAATAAAGTTTTGCTGCTTCTTGCTGAAAGCTTGCCATGCTTAACATTAACTTGATTGTGGAATCAGAGACCTCATCAAAGCTTGGAAACTGTTGTATGCTAACAAGACATGTTTACTGGAGGAGGGCTTGGAAATTTAGTAAATGGATTTAAATCTCAACTGCAAATACTTTTTTTTAGTGTAGTTTTTTCTGGAAAAACACCACCAAACAGTGGACAAACCTCTTATGCCCAGGGCTGACAGAACTGAATGCTAACTCTTGTAATGTTCAGAACATACTACTAGTAATTCTGATACACTTTTAAAATTTTATCTAACGACAAACTGATGGAAAGCAGTGATACTCCTCTTGCTTGCACTTTCTTTCATAGGTGACTGTTTCTCTTCATGGTACAAGCACAGTTGATGTTACGCTTCAGAGACCTCACGTTCTGTTCAGGTGTGCTATTGGTGTGTCAAGACACTAAGATAAAACTGCAAGTTTTTATTATTATTATTTTTTAAAGAAATTATTTGAGTCCTGTTCTTTAAACTGCTTCCAGTTGTACCAAATACCAAGCAACAATAATAGAACCAGTCTCTGAAGTACATGAATGCTCTAGCAACAGCACTCCCTTATGCTGATCACTCAGTCTGTTTTTACAGCCGATTGCAGTATAGCTGTAACTTTAGCAGTTCTTATTTTCCTGGTTGGACTAATCTGTGTGTGCTTGTTTTTGGTTTTTTTTGGTGTGTGGTTTGTTGTTTTTTGTAAAAACCCATGAAGCACACTTGTGTGAATGAGATGAGGAAGTGTGTGGAAATATGACAACTGAAATTGTATTTAAATGACACCTTTAGAAAACCTCCTTGTATAAGCTATGAAATTCTTCATGGTAGATGAGACACCAGCTGTCCTGAAAAAAATTATACTAGAAGAGTTCCAAAGCCTACATGGCATCAAGCATTACGCCATCAAAGTATATCTGATAACCTTTCATCTAGTGAAGGTGATGGCATTTGTTTCTCTTTTGAGCACTGAAATTGGGAAAAAAATCAATGACTGATTCTGTTATGACAGCCAAGTATTTTGGAAAGATGGTTTTCAATTCAGGGTAACTCTCAAATTGATTCATGGCTTTTACAAAATCAGAAATTTTTTTTTTGACAGTTTAGAGTCTTTTTGACTTCCCACAATTGTTAGGCGTTTAAGCCTTGCCTATCAAGAAATATGTGCATTTCCACATTGCTTGAAGGGTAGAGCTATTCTTCCCTCTCCTACCATGTTTTGACTAGTGGCTTAAAACCTCTGAAATGGTCTTGATTTACAGTCATTTCAGCATTAGATATTTGTGTTTACTACTTTCTCAATGCTTTTTGTTTTACCTCCCAGTTCTTTAGCCCCCATTTCTTGAGTACTGGTTGTTTGTAGTTTTTTGCTATCTCTAATGTTGATCAGCTGGGTCAACAGCTCAGTTCAGTTGCAGCTAACAGCACTCCCACTAAAAAGTAATGTATTTGAGGGAGGGATAATTTCTTTATCTTAGGTTCTGAATAAAGCTGTTCTTGACGTCTAAGGATTTCAGGCTTTTGAAGAGTGGGTTTAGTAGCAAATATTTATGCTTACTAAGTTTAAGAAGTTTAACAAGGCAGAAATAGAAGTTGTAAAATTCAAATAATGAAAGAAAGAGCAATGGAAAATATTTTTACTTGCCATAAAATAACTGCTTTTGCCAGATGGTTTGATTGATGGTCATGGTGATGTGAGAAGTGGTATTGTAGTTTTGCTTAAGCCATAGCAGATAGGTGGTCGGAAAGAATGTAAGTTTCCAGGTACCCAGATATGGGGACGGAGACAGGGTAATGTGTTTTTGGCTATAGGGTTAAGTTGCTTTGGCTGACACCACTTATCCTAGCCACGATTACTGTCTACCTGGTTGTCACCTTCCTGCCCTTATATGGAAGAAAGAGAGGATTAACTGTCAACTTGGGTTTGCAATATAACTGAAACAATAGAGCGCAGCTGCCAGAATAAGGAGTTCGACGGAGAGGAAGACTTTGAGCCTTCACCCCACGACCCTCAAAGACCCCTAGAGAACAGTATGTGGATGCAAGTGGGAGAGTACAGATGTAAATATCTTGGGGGAAATATTTGAATATGTATAAGACTTCCAAGAAATAGCATGAATATGAGTGACTGTCCTAAATAAATATGTGGAAATAAGACCAACCAGTGTGCATGCAGGAGGATCACGGAGGTGATCTCCCGTGCACCCAGCGCTGAAATAAACCTTTGCTTCACAGACTTTGTCCTCTCTTAAAAACTACATAGGTGAATGTTTCTCACAGTGACAACATGTGTAACGTGGAAGCAGGAAATGGATGAAGTTAACTGTATACTGTTCTTTCCCATCCAAGGCTGCTTCTATGGAACAAGTGATTTAAGTAACTCGTTTTCTTTCTCCGTTACTTCTTGTTGCTTTTCCAGCTGATGGAGAATAATTTTCAGTCAGCAAACTGAAAATCTTTCAATAGTGGATTAGAGACCTTGTTGCATTGGCTGTTTTCGCTTCCAATTCTACTGTGGTTGTTTATTTATTTATTTTAATTTGCTTGTCTCACTGTAACATAGTGCATAAGGCAGCCTAGATGAAAACTGACAGGTTTTACCTCATCACCCACATCAGGAACACTGAAATAAAAAAATACGGGAATGAAGGTGGGAAGGTTAGGTGAGACTGCTGAACAGATCTGCTCTTGTGAGAGGGGAAGAATCAGGATTCTGCAGCTCCAAAAAGAGCACAGATGTGTTGTCTGGTGTTTGTCAAATGGAGTTGCCAACCGTGTTTTTCTTTCCTCTTCATGGTAACTTGTATTTGATAGGTTGTGTTGACTTAAATGAGTGCAAGCAGGCACCTTTCCTCCTTATGCACTAGGATCGTATCTGCTGAAGTGATAACATTTTATGAGCAGCAAACTGTCTGGTGATCCTTTGTCTGGACTGAGCTGCAGTTTCTGCGAAGGTTAGCCAGTCATGGAAAGTTCAGCTTGGTGAGAGACGGCCAGTTCTAAATGAGAATAGGTGGAATGTCACTAGCTGTGAAATATTAACTTTGCCATAATTGATAAGACCAAGTTTTTTTATTTGAGTCGCAGGGAGACTAGTGACTTTCAAGTTGCTCATGCCTTGGCTGCATTCAATTAAGTTCATAGAATCATAGAATTGTTGTGGTTGGAAGAGACCTGAAAGATCATCAAGTCCGACCGTATACCCAATGCCACCATACCCACTAAACCCACCAAACCATGTCTCGAAGCACTACGTCTAAATGTTTTTTTTGAACACCTCCAGGGATGGTGACTCCACCACCTCCCTGGGGAACCCATTCCAATGCCTAATGATTCTAACTGTGAAGAAATTCCTCCTAATATCCAGCCTGAACCTCCCCTCGCGCAACTTGAGACGTTTCCTCTTGTCCTATCGCTAGGTACCAGGGAGAAGAGACCGCCCCCCACCTCACTACAACCTCCTTTCAGGTAGTTGTAGAGGGCGATAAGGTCTCCCCTAAGCCTTCTTTTCTCCAGACTAAACAACCCCAGCTCCCTCAGCTGCTCCTCATAAGACTTTCTCCAGGCCCTTCACCAGCTTTGTTGCCCTTCTCTGGACATGCTCCAGCAGCTTAATGTCCTCCTTGTAGTGAGGGGCCCAAAACTGGACACAGTATTCAAGGTGCGGCCTCACCAGTGCCGAGTACAAAGGGATGATCACTTCCCTAGTCCTGCTGACCATGCTATTTCTGATACAGGCCGGGATGCTGTTGGCCTTCTTGGCCACCTGGGCACACTGCCGGCTCATGTTCAGCCATCTGTCGACCAACACCCCCAGGTCTTTTTCCTCCGGGCAGCTCACCAGCCACTTGTCCCCAAGCCTGTAGCATTGCATGGGGTTGTTGTGACTGAAGTGCAGGACCTGACACTTGGTCTTGTTGAACCTCATACAGTTGGTCTCGGCCCATCGATCCAGCCTGTCCAGATCCCTCTGTAAGAAAGTTAAGAGAGTAAACATCTGTTCTGTTTCTGATGCTCTACCTAATGCCTTACTTTCAGTTTGTGTCTGAAAGTACTCTCTGCTTGTGTCTTTGAAACCTCTCATTGTGTCTTTACCTCCTCTTCTGGATGAAAAAAATGAACTAAATAGTCTGTTCGGAAGCTGATAGAAGTTTGCTAAATGTTTATTGCTAATCCAGATGACTGGAAGTAGGAAAGTCTTTACCAGCTTTGTCTTTCAAGAGTGGTATCTCATCCATGCTGTGTCCAGTGTCCTGGAAAATACAGATGTACCTAGTACTTGTTGGTTATGGTTATGTATCTGAAGAATTAGGTCTAGAAAGACATAAGAACAGTCTTACCAACTTTATAGACATAATAAATAGCGTACTAAAGTTCCTTTTGGTTTTAATGGGGTTTTCTGTAACTTCCGTGAAATGGTTGAATGATGACACTGAAGTTTTTGTTAAAACTTTAATGAGCTTGACACACAGTTCATGCAAGATTCAAAGGCATGTCTGCTGCAGGAATAATTATTTTAATGGAATAATCTTTCTTATGACTAGAGAGGACAAGTTTACAGTGTTTTCCCTTGTGTAGTGTCTATTTTGAGAAGAATGGTTGTGTATTGTCTCTACCTTCTCAGTCTCCCTAGTTGCCCTCACATTCTTCTCAAATCACTCTTCCTGCAGTATGAAAAGGAAGATGTATGCAGCCAGGATATGTCTGTTTGTATTTGCCTTTCAGTTTAGAATTGCTTGTCAATCAGTTTTATCCAATGAAATTGATCAAGAATAGTGATATATGCAATCTCTGCGGAGATTTTCAATGAGGAGCATACTTTGCTGCACTTGTAGTGGACTTTGAACTCCTGATTGAGTGTGTGGTTTGTTTGTTTTGTTGTGGGTTTTTTTGTTTGTTTCTTTTTTTCTGGTGCCACTCAAACCAATGTAAACCTACGTGACACTCTGTTGGACTCAGGGATGTCTGAGGGGGTGTGGGTAAGACGGATGGGAAAGGTCGTCAACTAATTAAAAAAATGAAGGAAAGAACTTTATTGCAGCAATGAAGTTCTATGCTGCTACCCTATTCCTCTGCCTCTTAGAAGTGCTCTTTGTGCAAAAACGACTACAGGCCGAATAGCAGAAGGTGCCACTGTAAACAGTAAGGGAAGCCAGCTTGGTATTCAGCCAACTTTAACTGAAACTATACGCTTGCTTTTATGTGCAAAATGTTGGATATGAATCTGAACGTTAATAACTGTTGACAGCAGCCATTTGTATGTCAATTAAAGTGAAATATATTGTGATTCTTTACTTGCTGAGTGTGTAACTGAATCTGCTCATTTCCACTTTCCAGTCATGAGGGAGAGGTGTTGTTTAAAACAGCACAAGCTCAGCCATTTGTGCTCCAAATAAGCGAGACTGATGCTAGTTTACTAAAGCGTGACTGCCTTGTGCCCTGTCTATAGAAGTAGGTTCAGAAAAGCCTTTGTCTTACTGCTCGCTCTGGTAGGTAACCGGTCCGATCCACAACAACTGAATGTAATTCCTTCAGTTGATGTTCATTCTCAGTCCTGCCGTGGTTTATACAGTGTGGCTGGTGTGCTGTTTAAGAGTTGTCCAGCTTGCAAGCAGCTGAAGGCACAGTAGGAATTGTCCACTTTTTAAAACATGTTGATTGGTTGCACTTAATAATGGCAGATGCTTTCATTACAAACATCTGTTCTCTGTAAAAAATGGAGGGTGGATTTTTTTTGTATGTCTTCTCGTAACTTTGGGGTGACCAGTTGCATTAAAAGGCCACTGCTTTCCAGACTGTAATGGAGATACCTTTGTTTTTGTGAATATTGACATTTAATTTTTGAGCTAAATGACACTGAAGTTTGTTTGGATTGCTAACTGTTTAGCAGCTCTTTAGTTAACCAAATTTCTAGTAAACCTGGGTTCTAACTTACCAACTCCTGTTTTCTTCTTGGGGTGTGGTGTTTTTCGTTAAAGCATGACTCCCGCCCAAGTCACCCACATTAGTAAAGATCGTGAACGTGGCATGCTGTTCTACATGGATCAGATTGAATAAGTAAATCTGAACTACTGAGTTTGATCTTTGGCTTCTGATAGCTGAGGTTCTTCATCTGCAGTGGAAAACACCCAGCAAAACACAGCTTCTCCAAAACAGGCACCAGTCAGTCCACACAGCTCTCTGGAAAAAGCCTGCTATTTTATGCAAATATTCTTGACAACAGTTTTTACAAAGCAGGTGGTTATATTTATAGTTCAAAACAATAAGTTTGAGATAATATGTAAGCAGAAAAATATGTGCATTTTTTTCATTTAGAGAAATTAATTTCGTTTTTTAGTTGTCATGTAAAAATTGGTTGTACCGGGTAGAACAGGACTTAAGTATTTCAATTCAGTTCTTGCCTCTAGGCTATTTCTGTCTCTGGGAAGGGGAAATAATTTTCTTCTTTTGTGACAGCTACATCGTCTCCTTCCCCTTTGAACCAAGTGTTTTTCATGTGTTTCTGTTTCTCAGCTACGAAACGTTAATACCAGGATCCAGTGTCACAGCGGCAAATAAAACGTGTAGGTGACAGAAAAGAAAGTTTGGGGATGTCTTCTCCTCCCTCTACTCTGCCAAGTTGTTTCTTTGCCAAGACAACATCGAAGCCCCTTTTCTCTCATATGTTTGGGCTTTTTTGACAATAAGCGTTAAAATGTATTTTAATTCCCAGCTTACATTTCTTTTCTACTAGTTTGTAAAGTGAACTGCTTTTTTCTGTAAGAAATTACTATGGGAGGTCTAACGAAGTGGTGGCTAAGAAGTTGCGATATAGTGCGAAGTGCTCTCAGTCCTGAGTAAGTATTAGGACTTGAAAAGCATCTGTATTTTTTATGTGAAAAGAAATCTGAATGTTATTTGGCTTATCAAAATACAAATTCTTTACATCAGTACTTCATGAATTAGCTCAAGATAACTGACATGTTAGCTTCTGGGTCCTACTATAATGCTGGGAATTACTTTCTCTCTTAACATCTGGAAAAATATGCAATACTAGGTGAAGTTTTCTCATGCTACTGCCCATTTAAGCAACAGTTGAATTCTGTCCTTATGTGACACAATCACCCGATTGTTAGTATGCAGGAAAGGTGTCCATAACGGATTATGTTTCATAGGTCAAGTTCTTAGAATTACTTGTCTTTTTTTAGTTTGTGCAGGTTCTAGCTGAAGTTTGTAGATATGTGTAGGCATGTTACCCTACTCTCTTACTGCAGATGAATCAAAAACCCCAATTTCCTTAGCCAAATGTATTTATTTTTAACTCAGCAGTGTTACAAGCTGAACTTTCACAACTTTAGTCCAGTGAGTTTACACTGTTGTTCATCTCCATTGTTCTTTTTTTGTGAAGTGCTAATTTCTGATATTTGATTCTTCAGTGGAATGGGTTGAAGGGCCATGTGGTGGTAGGTGGGTGTTAGTTAAAGCAACAAGATCAAATCCATGCCATCTGTGAAAGATATGTTATAGGAAGAATGAGCATACTTTTGCTGGGACAGAGCAGTATTCAGAAACTACTTAAAAGGGAATCTATACGTGCATTATTGTTTTGACTCTGTGAAAGGAATTCTGACAGTAAGTTCGATAGCATAAAAGCATCTTTGGCTCAAGTCATAGCCTATGAGTTGATTTGAAAAACTTCTCCGTAGACTAACTTCAGAACTACAGATAATTGCTCCTTATGTAACAAAAGCTGTCAGTTTCATGAAATTTGGCTGGTGTCAAAGCTAGTAATTTGTGCTTAGCTGAACTGTAATGTTTTGTGCTTTTCAGACTCTTAATTTGGAGACACGAAAGACAGTGTCTGTGGTTATTCTTGCTGATGTGCTCCAGTAGTTAGCACTCTGCCTGAAAAATGTGGATTTGACACAGCAGAAGAACGATATGATGAAAACTAATGTCTACAGGAAACCGAACAGGCTCTGTCTGGTACTTTTTTTTTTCTGTGAGTTTGTTTATATAAGCCAGAGATAGTAAGTACTTCTGCTGTCCTGCATTTCAAGAATCAGAAAGATTGAATCTTTAAGTAGCTCTTACAATAATGTGTGTCTTCTACCTCTTGAACTATTTTCATGGGATCTTTTCTGTTATCTTACGTATTTATCAACATTCAAGAAGGCTGAACTCTAGGAAAGTACCAAATTTCACAGTTTTAATCCTCTTGGTGTTGGATGCTAAAACTTGCTGTTTTCTACTGTTTGCAGATTAGTTTAAGGATCACATTAACAACAGGAATTCATATTGAATTTCTTGTCAAAATTTCCTTTCAGTCTTTCTTAGGATTGTTGCTTTCCGTAATACAACCTCAACCTATGTGTATGATTTCTTTGATTTTTTTTTTTTACAGATGCATTTACATTTTACGTTTTACTCATTTGAGACTGAGTTACTCAATGATCCCAGTCGCTTAAAACGAGTGTGGTTTTTGTTATTCTGGATTGTATTCCACTAATTCTTTATGGCTGAACATTTAATTAGCATTATGTTTGTTCTGAGATTATTGATTTAAATTTGTATTGAACAGAAAGAATGTGAAAACCTTGGAGAAATTCTGTTAGAAACAATTTAATTATGATCTTTCACAGATGACTGCTTTTCCTGTTGTTTACTCAGCTAATTCTTAACATAATGTATGGGGGGTTTTTTTATACATCTTAAAAACTAGATCAGTGTAGCATGTAAAAAAGGGCTTGTCAAGTCTGAAGTGTTGGTCTTTAGAGTTCCTTTAACTGAGAGGTTTTTAGTATTCTCAAATGACCTTTTTTTTTTAAAAAAACCATGTCAACTCTGCTTTAATTCTTTATTAATGAAATATGATTTTTGTGTGTTTTTTTTTTTTGTGGTGTTTTTTGTTTTGTTTTCCTGAGATTAGTGTTGTGTTGACAACAGACCTACAGTAACCTAGGTCTTTCAGTTACTTGTTGCTTGCTGTGATGGTAGCTCTGGGCTATTCTAGCAATTCTGTGGCTAAAGTTTCAAAGTCTACTTGAAAAACTAAGAAAATATCAATATTTTTATAATGCAAATGCAAAGTGCTTGAGTAGAGAACTGACAGTGGACTTGGACTCGGACATGCTCCCATGTAGCTACACGTCTAAGAGTTTTGCTAATTTCGTTGCTGTTTACTCAGGAGGTTTTCCAGCCTCTGTTAGCAGTTCTCTGTTCATTCAGCTAAGGGCAGAGGTGGTATATTGTCCTTTTGTATCCTTGGGTAATATTCTTAGGAGATTGCATATTGCTATAATGTCCAGTAAGTTTTAAATGCCTAGTGATTTTATGTTGTTGCGCCTGTGGGCCTGGAGTTTAAAATTTTTAGCTATCAGTTTCTTTGAATAATTTTCTAATGTAGTCCCGGCTAAGGCTAAGGAGAAACGAATATTTACAAAGTTGTATAATAGGAAAGGAAAAAAAAAGAGTATTTCAAATTTGTTCAAAATATTATTATTTTTTTTTAATGTTCTGACCCATTTGGTAATAAAACTGTGTGGTGATTACTGATGTACAGAAACTGTCTGGAAACTGGTTCCATTGTAGAAACGAAGATGTAAGGAAGGCCTCTGTTCCATAACCTCAGTCCGTGGTATGAGTGTTGTAGTTCAGTTTCTTCTTATACCTCCCCCATTGTCTTCCCATAGTCACACTTTTTCCCTGTATTGAATATTAACAAGAACAGAGAGATTTAGTCCATACCCCGACATGCAATGGATATGCCATTGCCCTTTCAGCAGTGTCTAGACAGTCTTTAGCCAGAGGGAATAGGGTGCATCTCCTGTGATTTTAGAGAGCTGCTTCTAAGCTTGTCAACTAAGTTTTGTTTAAACTCCTTAAAGTCCTGTGAGACAAGTCCCTATATAGAATGATAATTTTCATGTGAACGCAGTGGAAAGTGTGTTATCCTTCCTGAGAAAAGTGACACTGCTCAGTGAAGCCTCTTTCTCTTTACGTAGAATCCAGCTGCTGGATCCTTCCAGGCAGGCAGGTGCAGGCACAAGGTGTGTGCAGGGCAGCGAGGCTGTTGGCACAGGCTGGGTTTGCTGTGCATCGTTTTCACCTAGCGTTGATTTTTTTTTTTTTTGAGGTGAAGGTTGGTATGGGGCTGAATTACGGAAGAGAAAAGAGGACAAAAATCGTTACATGGATCTATACTTGAACAGAAATTTGGACAAAAGCATCAGGACTAAAAGCATGTCCAAGTGTATGTGCTTGCTGAATATATAACTGTCTTCATAGATTCCTTGTAATATCTTAATATGTGTGCTTTCCAGGGAGGGGAGTTACTGTTAAGTTTATGGTTCTTCAAATCTTTCCTTAAAACTGTGCTCTGTTTAGTACCTACAAGGTAAAGCTGTGACTAGGCAGGTAAACGTGGTGTAGCAACAGTATTTTATTCTGGCTAGTAGTATTTCACTATTATCTTGTGTGGTCTCATTTGTCTGTTGAATCAGTGTGCGGCATTTTTCATGTTATGTTGATATTTTTGAGATAAAGCTTTTTTTTTTTTTTCCCTTGCCCAATCTAGTATGGACTCCAAATCATGGCTAGTGTTCCTAGATTGGGTTTACTTTTCTGAAGTTATGTTGTTATCAGTGGGGAGAATCCAGATGATTAATAATTTACTTGGTAATCATATCTTGTCATAAATCTGGATTTTAAAGGAATAGTTTAGATTGACCAAGTTTGCCTACTTC
Organism: Cariama cristata; assembly: GCF_000690535.1. Taxonomy (NCBI): domain Eukaryota; kingdom Metazoa; phylum Chordata; class Aves; order Cariamiformes; family Cariamidae; genus Cariama; species Cariama cristata. Next base: position 10,632 of record NW_009606511.1, on the reverse strand, counting down.
ACTTTGAAAAGACCAAGTGTTTAAACACTTAGCTTGACAAAACAATTAGCAGATTTAGGGCAATAATTTACAAAGAGTCATAGGATATAGTCTAGAAGTTACTTAAAGTTTAATGACTTACAATGAATGTGGAAGAGAGTTCACTTTTGACGCTAGGATTTCTGTAGTAATCAAGGCAAGTGGTTGTTTCCACTTTCTACTAGTGTATTAAAACAAAAGTACAGTTTCTGATAAACATCCTATAGTAGTTTAAGGATCTCACTTGCACGTTGTTTTTCGTGAGGCTTTGTAGGTGAATTGTGGTCTGTTGCGAACTGTTGCTGTTTTCTTTGCTGGATTACAGGATTGCTGGTCAGTTTTTCTGCGTTGATACACTGTGTCCGTTTATGTCTCTGACTTTGACTTCCTTGGATTTGTGAAACACGAGTATCTCTTAAGTTATGTAAACTTAATTCTTTTCAGATCTGCACACATCTTGAAAGTGATGCCTCACAAAGGTGTGAAATAATACACTTATCAAATAGGAAAAAAAATGAGGGTGATGTAATTAAAGAAAAATCATTTAGAGACAGCTTTATTTTTCAAGTCTTGTGCCAATTTTTTCCCCAAATTTGTGGAAAAGTCTGAATCATGCCATCTAGTGGCAGTTTTACTTACACTCATGTGTTTTAAATTCTTGGATTGACATGTTCTCTGGAAAAGGTGTGTTAAAAATCTGTGGATTGCAGCAATAGCCTGACACATGGTTGTTAAACTGTTTCTCTTTGTTCTGACTTAAATGTTAATATATTTTATTTTCTGAGTAGACTATCTGGAAAAAAAGCTGTGCTGCCCTTTTTGTAGATTTAACTGCAGTTTGTATTTCCTGAAGATTTCTGCTGAATGTGTGTGGCTGTTATGGCAATGACTTTCTGGAGCAGGACCTTTGGAACTTGATGCAGGATGGACCCAAGTCAGATAAAGGAGATGAATGAAGGACTGTGTTAGTCTCAGTCTCTGTCAAGTCTCTCCAGCCATGTAAATAAAGGAAATTGTATTCCTACGCTAACACTGCTGAAGTGTGGAGGTCACAAATACAACTGATTTAGTTGTACATGACTTTAAGCTTGAGGGAACTTGTGTGCAGCTTGTCATCAATGCTAAATAAAACTATTTAGCTTGAATTAAGTAATCTGCTTTACTGTAGGCTGAAATGAACAAACACATCTGGAAACTGGTTATGGCATTTCAGCTGTATCAGCTGGAAGTTGCAGTATTGGGTTGAGCAGTTGAAGGTGGGAACTTCACTAGGCTTTAACCAAATGTGCAAGAATGTGTCTGTCCGTGTTTTTGGGCTGCTTCTGTACTCTGAGGAATGGATAAACTTTATCAATTACTTGGGGTTTTTTGTTGTGGTTGTATTTTTTTCTAATTGACATATATTATATGCATACTTATACAGGTGTGTATGTAATATATAGCTTGTAGTCTTCAAGATGCTCTGTATTTTATATAAAAAAATCACTCTTTTTTTTCTCTTCTTGAACAGACTTAATTTACAAACAAATTTTAGCAGACTACTGGAGAAAAGTGAATGTGCTCTGAATACTTCTGAAACCTTTTATATCTTGGTAGAAACATGATGAATCTCAGAACTTGATCTGGGGGGAGCTGTTCTGTGTACTTCAATTGCAGTCTTTTCCCTTACTCTTTAGGATGGTACAACTTTTTTTGCTGTAATAGGTATGAAATGGAGTAGAAAATGGCTATGCTTCTCTTAGTGCCTTCAACTTTCTTCTATTTATAGGGCAGCTGTGATAGTCTGTAGAGCCAACTACAAACTTGTGTGAGACAGTTAAGGAAATGAGAATAAGATGTGAAATTAAATGCCTTCTAATACCTCTATTGCATGCAGTGGGAATGGGAAGGCATGGACAGCTTCAGAAAAACTATGCTTTTTTTTTTTTAATTAGCATAGAAGAAGTCATCTTCAGTGATTTTTGTTTTTAGCTCCCTTGAGGAATCTCTTGAGAGGCCATGATTATTCGCTATGCTTTGGTATGCAGGGAAAAAAATACCAAAGTTGTACTTCATCTTCTAAATGTTTAGATGTGCATTTGAGCAGTGTGAATAGCAGGGAACAAAATTCAGTAGGAGCGAGGCAGAGGAGGCCCTTATCTAGACAAGACTGCGAATTCTCTCTCCCTTTCTTCTTGTACATAGGTGCTGCTCTCAGGTTTGAAAGAGCACACAAGAGGTTCATGTCACAAATATTTTTGTATCTTGGTGTAAACTACTGATTTTTACTGTTCTGTATACGTACCTGACAGTTAAAAGTACCTTGACTTTTGCTTGTCATGTTTGTTCTCTTAGGAAAAATGGAGATGTACTCCAAAAGCTGTCATTGTGTTTTGTTTATTTTGCTGAATTTCTCTTCTTGTCTCTAGAAGTGGCTGAAGGAGGCAGACAGTCTTCAGAGCAGCACTTTATTAGAAGACTGATGGCTTCTATCAGTGTCTGGGGTGAGACATGGGTAATAAGGTTTCTGTTCAGGGTGTTTGTTCCTGTTCATTTCTGTTCAGCTTTTCAAAACTCAGTTCAGCTCTCCTCAGGTCAGGCTTCATTTTATTGGCTTCTTCGAAGTTGATTACTGTATTCTTCACAGTAGATCTTGTTCTGCCTACTGTAGTATTGTTGGCCAGTAAATTTATCTTGAAAGACAGCATTTGGGCAGTCTGTTAATAACATTTCTTTAAATACATTCATATTACTTCTTGGCAATGGCAGCTGCAGGCAATAAAGAACATGCAATCACGGTAGTTCAGAGCTGTTGTAGTAGCATATTCTATCTGTGAAGGATGGTAACAGTCTGTTCTTTTGCAACAGTTTGGATTTTTTTTGTTCTGAATGGAAATCTTTCTTCGTTAAAAATACAAGTAAAGTAACATTTTTCTGGAGGGTGGATTGTCACATAGTGTATTGTGGAATTTGTCCTGGGGCAAAGAAACAGAATCTAATGTATCATTACAATGTTTGATTAATTAATCAGCTGCATTTTCTGGTGAGTTTGCCGAGAAATGCAAAATTCATGAAGCATAGGTCTTGTTTTCTGAAGTACAACTGAACGTTAGCTTCAATCTTGTGTTATCATGCTTAAGGTAAATAACACTAAAACGCTAATCCTCCACCTCGCTGCCAGTGAGTCTAATGGTATCCCAAGTGTCTGCGTTGTCTTAACTGGGTGGACAACCTTGAAGTAAGCTGCAGTTGGTCTTTTAGCAAGGCCTTTAAGTTGTTTCTTTTGCTAGTGTTGGTTTTGGTTTGAAAACTTCTTTTGGAAGGTTTGATGCAAGCACTGTAGTGCTTGTGTCATTGGTGGTGACATGCCTGAGAATGCTGTGTGAGATTTGTATTGCCTTACTCGTTGCACACCAAGTCAGTGTTATTCCTGGAATATGTTAAAATTTGGAGCAATCTGTTCTATCATGCTTCCAGTTTTTCTGATGGAAAGAGCAAAAAGGACAGTCGTAAGTAGGAAATAGTTTCTGCTTGAGTGACTGAGAAAGGTAACAGTCTTTGGCTTGGAAAAGAGATGATATGGATGATATAACAAAGGTTTTCAAAATCATAAGTGCCAAGGAAAGAGCAAGTAGGAATTGATTCTTCACTGTCTTTCAATTCAAAAGCTAGGGACTGTTAAACAGAGGTAGTAGGCCAGGTTCAAGTAGAAGTGATTATTTTGCACAAAATGGGTGGCAGACTTGTGAAATTCCTTACTAAGGTTATGATCTCATGAATAAAAAGAAGTTTGCGTGGGATCAAGGGGAGACTGGAACAGACATCTACTGAAAATCACCACATGGACAAATGACATCAAGACCTGGAATTCCCTGAGCTACCAAAGGCTGGAAAGTGTGAGATGGAGAGAAGGATGTAGGAGGGAGGACTGTTTGCCCTGTTGTCTCTGCTACATGCTTCTACAGACCAATTTTGGAGACTGGTTACAAATATAGAGACCCTTGAGCAGAATAATTCTGATGATTTTTATGTTTGTGCTTCTATTCCTTTATTTTAATTTGAGATTTGAACCTAGGTGGAAGGAGGTTTGAATTGAGGTGGAAAGAAACATCCTCCAGATGTCTAGACCAAGCTGTTCACATAACTGCTGCTAATGCGTGAGCTGGCTGTATATGCACACTATCTATAATGCATCCTGGACCTAGTATATATACTCTGGCCAACCTGCATATCAGCTATATGCTTAGAACTCTTTTTTTATGTGCAGATATGCTGGTCAGCTAGTGCATCGTGGATACATCAGATGTGCTGCACAAACTCCTGAGGCATAAGTCTGTATTGCCTTCTGTGAGTTATGTGGTGGAAGTCTGGGAGTCTGAAAAGGAAGAAGTCTTTGGTTTAACTTAACTGTAGTCTGATGTAGTAAGGTTGTAGAAAATGTACCTGTTTGGGTAATGAGTTGCACTGGAAGTTCAACAAAAAGCCAGTCGACTGTGAATATTCTGATTATTACTGTATGTTGCAGAATTAAGTGCTATCTGGTAATGGTAACTTTCTGTTGTGTTACAGAAAGAGTTCCAAAGTACATGCACATTTGATTGAAACAGGTTTTTTGTTTTGCAGGAAAATTTTGAAGATGCCTTTGAAAACATCCCCGTGTAAGTAGCTTTTTTTTAAAAAAAAAATGTATATGTTTTTATTGAAACTATTTATACAGCAGTGAAATACTGCATGCACACCATTCCAGGGAAGCATTGTTTTATATGCACTGACTACATTCACATTTTCCAGAACAGTAAGATCCCCAAGTGTTGGGAAATGGAAGTGTAATTAGGTTGATATATGTGATGAAGTATTTGTCAACAAATGTGAAAGTTGTAAAGAGTTAAAAATAACAAATTTAGTAACTTTCAGTTACATACTGATGGCTCTAGATGTTTCTGCATGGTGAAAAAATGATAGCTCAGCATTAGTGGAAGAACTTTGGATCACACATTATGCAAGACCATCTAAGCACAATTTTAAAATGTAAAGTGCTATACCTCATGTAGTATTGCTGCACAGATGTCTTTCCCTTATGAAGTCAGGTATAGTCACTTCTCTAGCAGTAGAGTCCATGCTGAAGCAACAGTTAGACTGTAATGGAAACTGAGGCTGCTGTTCCTAAGTGGTTTTAGTTTTTCTGTAGGATTTTATTGCATTTTTGTGCCATGAAGCACATGAGAAGGAGACTTCTAGTGATATCAGATTGCTAAAACACTTCTAGGCCCAGGAGCAGTAGCTTTGGACTGAATTTAATTGCCAAAATTTCCATGGCCTTGGCAAATTACACTTTACAGATTTGCCAGACCCTCAATTTATATCTTACCTAGAGTAGTAAGGTCTTCTCTCTGTGTAAAAGTGTAGCTGAAAAATTAAACATCTCACTTCCGGAGGCTCAGAACGAAGGAAATAAGAGTCTGATATATTTGAGTTGAGAACTTATCATGTTAATGACTTCTTCCTTTGACTCTCTAGCAGTTGCTGTATGATCAGGTAACTTCTCTCTCTGGCCCTTGCTTGACTCGGGAGAGGGAAGAAAGTGACTCTGTAGTATTTGCTTTAAAAGAATGTTTATCCAACACTTGTTCCTTCTATGAGAAGGTTGTTCTGTTGTTTTTATTGATATCTGAGCTGGGCATGGGTGTTTATTATTGGCATGCAGAACTTTTCATTTGTTCTTCCTGAGTCTGTCCTCTGTGCTTGTATGTCTCATACAGAAACATTTTTTGTAGCAGTGTAGAAGTTAGACTGACAGTTTATTCTGACTGGTATTACTTCTGTCTGTAATAACCATTATGTAGAATAGTAAATGTGGGATGGTGGAGAGAATATCAGTGGGACAGAAATCATGTAGTTACTTAGTTCTAGTTGAAACATTATCACTGTGGTTGCTGTCCTCGTTCACTGGCCAAAAATACTATGCCTTTGCTGTTATATTGTTGACTGAATTTGATATTTGTATTTTCTAAAATGAACTTTCCATTTGTTCAAGTTTCACAGCCTTAATTTAGTTCAGCCTGTTTCAGTAACATAGGACCACCCACAGTTCTTGTTCAAGTGGTCCTGCAGAAGCCTAGAAGAAAGCACAGTATGAGTAACTGCATTCTGTGAGCTCTTACTCATCTCTGCACGTGTCCTCATGACCTATTCCTCTCTCCTTTCATCCAGCTGCACCTGTGTCCTCCTTACTTCTGGATGGTAGCTTGATTTTTCTGCAGGTGAACAAAACAAAAAATGAAGTGTTATATTGTAGCCTTTCCCTCAGTAGGAATGCTTCAGATGTTTTTGCACTGCCTAGATATTTATTTTAATTGTCTCTTGAGTCCACTACTTCTCTGTCAAATTTGGCTGATTGAAACTGGCCAATAGGTTAAAATATTAAGAGCATGGGGACACGTGAGTGGACAGTTGGCATAACTGTGCATGTTGTTTCCTTTGAAAACGAGGTGAGAGAGACAGTTCAGTTTGAGTATTTAAGCAATACGAGTAGGATAATCTCAGCTGGAATACTTGCTGCTGATGACTTGCTCTATGTTCAGTCAATTAGCTGCTCTGCGGTTATGGAAATTATATAGAAATGTGTGTATTCTTTTGTATCTGGGCAGGATTCCTCACTTGGTTAGACTCTCTCCTTTCTCAAATTCTTTAGAAGGTACAGCTATTTTTAAAAAAGTGCCTAAGGAACTGAAAAAAAGTTGAAACTTTTTGCTTGTAGTCTTCAAATGATGCTGGTAATTTGTCTAAGGAGAAGCCTTCCCCAAATCTAGTGTCACACTGGTTATTCTTGACCCTTCCCTGTCTAGAATTAATGGTAGTTTTTTCTATTAATAATACAGTAGTCGAAATTCAGAAACATTACTACATTAAAATGATGAATTACCAGAGATTCAGTCTTTTGGGAAGCTGTATCTATTTTTTTTTTTTGATTTCGCTGTTGATAATGTTCATCTTAAAATTTTCATATGTATCAATGTTTCAATCTCTCATTTCAGGTAAGAAAGTGGCATTGTTAGAGCTCTGTGATGATATGCTTGGTATTGGTTTGAGTGGCTTATTGCAGTTTGGTTATACCCAATTGAATTTAACTAAAATGGACCTTTTTTTATGGAGAGTTGCATGTACAAAGACTGTTTATGTTTACTTAAGAGATCAGAACTGGTTCAAATTCTGTCAGATCAACTTGTTGGTTCATAGAATTCTGAAAGAATGTGTGGGATCCATGTCTTCATAGTATTTCATACACCACTGTGTAATTCTTCATGTAAAATATGTGTAGAGTGACACTTCTCCAGTAAATGCCAGCAAATGGTTTTGCTAATCTGACTTGGCTTAAACTGGCTTTATTTCCTAAATGTTATTGCTTAACTGTAGATATCAGGTTGTGCAGGTTAGATGTTAAAAGGGCAATGAGTTATCTTAATAGGGTGAAATCCTTCCCTAAATCTCTAGTGCTGGCTGTCGTATCTGAGGACAGGTCCAGGAGGAAATCAGTCTTTGCTCCGATTGTCTAAATGGATTAGATTCTTTATCTAGACTCTTTTGAGATCTTCTACTCATAGTGGCTACTGTAGGTATGTATACACAGCAACTCCAAAACAGTTTTTGTAATGAGTTCAAAGTACTTGTTTTGTAGAAATGTGGAAGTACCATTAAATGGAGTTCCACCTGTAAATGCAGTTCTTTACTCACTGGTGCTAAAGCCAAAGAAAGGTTATTACAGTAGCTTAGTCAGCCATTTTGCTTAAAGCAAGCAGTAGCGTTTCACCTAGTATCTTCTCTGCCAAAGAGACTTACTAAGTTTGCAAAGTACTGGCTTGACAGTTACTTTTGATATAGCATCTTCAACCTTAGAAAGAGGGTAGGTGGGATATATGTGAAAGTAAATTTGCCATTACATGGGTATGTTAACTCAGAACTGGTTTCAGATTGCCATATCCTGTTGTAAAAGGAACTAACTGGAGACAAATGGTTCTTTCTGTTTTGGAAATTCAAGCCTCTGCCAAGAAGTTTTGTGGTGGTAAACTGCTTTTTACCAAACATATCCCCATGTTCCTATTGGAGTGTCTGCTTACTTTTAACTTTTGGGCAAATCTGTTTCACAAGGTAACTTACCTGCCAAGCACCTACAGGTTCAAAAACATACATGGGTGGAACAGATTTATATGTGTTTTGTTCTTTTATTTAATTGTTGCTAAAAATGCTTCATCAGTACCTGAATCTTATAATGTGAAAGCTATGAACTTTAGTTTCAGTCTTACTGGAAAAAATAATTCTCAACCTCCGTGGCTTTTTTTTCCCCCTATGTATTTCTACTACCATAATTTTTCCCCAAATTATTCAGAAATTCATTTTGTGGAATGTAGAGATCCATGTTTTCTGTTGCTAGAGTATAATTTTGTAAATTATCTCTTCTTTGGTTTACGAGAAGGTGATTAAAAGAGGTTTGAGTTCTCGACAATTTTTAACCATCACCGTATTATGCCTCGCATGTACTGACCTTGTCACTGCTATTTTGATTTCTTTATGTATTTTGTCCTCTGAAGCTCTCAATTTGTTAGAAACTTGTATGAAACTTTAATTGTATTTGGATTTCCTCCCATCTCATTTTACTTACTATTCCTTAAAATATCATCTGTATGTGACAGGAATAAGTTACTGTCAAGCTATTATGCTTTTCCATGGTACTGGTTGGCATGCAATCTTTTCCTCTGAGGTAAAGGCAAGATGATGTTTTCAATTACCACCCCATTATCAGAGGCTTATGCAAATGAATAACAGCATTTAGAGTAACTCTATTATGGTAGCTACCTGGGTATGTTTATAGAAGATGCTTTGTAGTTGTCTTTGGGAAGAAATGTAGTAGTCTGCTTGACTGCTGCAAACAGATTGTATGCAGAGGAAGTGTTTTTGTTGTGCTATTTGTATAGAAATTTCTGACACCAGACCCTGGGTTACAGCATTAGTGGAAAGATAGTGAGATCTTATTTAAACACATTTAAAACATGAAATACTGAAAATATGGAAGCTAGAATTCTGTAGAAAAGCAGAAAGATGATTTTTGATGAATAATGGAATACTTAGGATTTTCTATCTTTGTCAATTTCAGCAGAAAGAGGCATATTTCTTTGCTATGTTATCATTCCTCTTTTGCATTTCCTTTTCCCACCCAAAGCTGGATACTGTTAATCCTTGATCCTACCAAAGCAGCTCGGTGTGGTATTACTGGGGTGATAGATTAAGGGCCAGAAGTGTTTAAGGAAGTTAGAGCAGGTTATCCGTGTAATCTCAGAAGTGTAGTTAAGATTTCAGTTATACCTGCACATGTGTGTGTTTTGTCAGTGAATGAAAGTGAGCAGCTGAGGAAGTGGCCCTAAATTCATATTTGAATTCAGGGAGCCCAGAACTTTTAAGAACAGTGCTTGTCTCTCTAAGTTTGAACTCAGATTCTGACATTGTCTTAAGATGGTGAAAACCAGCTGTGACAATTTAAATTATCAAAGTTTTGTTTTCTTATGTTTGGTCTTCAAGGTCAAGGGAAAAAAGTCCAGTAAAGGTGATTTTTGTATCCAGTAAATAATATTTTCATAACTACGTAAATATGACACAGTAGTTACTTTATATTTTCAGTCTCAAGATTTGGAACAGCAGTAGTGAGACAGTAGCCTAATCTCACTAACCCTTCTCTGTCCCAAACAGTTCTTGGATTATAAATCATTTAAGTTGGAGTTGTTTTGAGTGGGCAATAATTACATCATTCCTAACTCTTCCATATGTATTGCAACTACACCTTTTGCCTCTGGTGTAAGATTTCCCTCTGTGTTTGTATTTGAGTAGAAATCTTCAGGCTGTCTTGTGCAAATTTTTGTATTGGTATCTTCTTTTGACTTAGAAACAATGCAATTCAACCTGTTCCCATAGCTTCTTAGAAAGAAAGGAGAGGAAAACACAGGAGAGATGGGAGGAAAAAAAACAAACAGAACACCTCAGGGATATTCTACACAGAACTGCCTGAAACTCTGCATCTCTTCTACTCTCTTGCAAGCCTTCACTGAAAGGCTGGCACACAGAAAGATACCACAGCCTGTTTTTCTGTGATCCAGTGTTCATCAAAAGAAGCTTGTCTTAATTGAGCCTAAATATTTGGGTTGCTGCTTGTGGCTTGCTCTTCCATGAAAAATAATTTAACAGTGGCAGTAAACTCACATAATATTTTTGGGGTGGGGGTTACTGGAGACTTCTGGACTCTGTTAGTTATCATGAGATCTCGATGTTGTGCTGGAATACCTGATCTACTGATCACATCTGTGTTTTCTTTCTTTAAATTTCTGCCAGGAAATTAATGTTTATCCTGTGCTTTATTGAAGACTGCATAATGCTATTTGCAGTCATGCAACTCAAGAATTGCCTTCCCTGAATAACTTCATCCCTTTCAAAATCTCTGTAGACTCTTAATGTTTTGGATTTGTGGTACAATCTTTAAGTCACTAGTGCATTAGATAGGAAAATGAACTAGTGAGCTCTAAGTCATAGACGAAAAAATCCCAAAATTGTAGGCTATGGCTTGCTCAGATATTCATAGAATCATAGAATCAT
>NW_009606510.1:0-480 GCF_000690535.1 Cariama cristata | reverse complement strand
ACTTCCTGACCTTTCCTATGAGGATGTTATGGGAGGCAGCGTCACAAGCCTTGCTGAAGTCAAGGTAGACAACATCCACTGCTCTCCCCTCCTCTCCCCAGCCAGTCATGCCATTGTAGAAGGCTATCAGATTGGTCAAGCATGACTCCCTCTTGGTGAATCCATGTTGACTACTCCTGATAAGCTTCTTTTCCTCCAGCTGCTTAGAGATGACATCCAGAATGAGCTGCTCCCCCCCTTTTCCAGGATGGAGGTGAGGCTGACTGGTCTGTAGTTCCCTCGGTCCTCCTTCTTGCCCTTTTTGAAGACAGGAGTGACACTGACTTTCCTCCAGTCCTCAGACACCTCTCCTATTCTACATGACCCTTCAAAGATAATGGAGAGTGGCTTAGCAATAACATCTGCCAGTTTCTTCAGCACTCATGAGTGGATCCTGTCAGAGCCCATGGACTTGTGGGTGTCCACTTTGCTTAAATGATC
>NW_009606509.1:6923-9118 GCF_000690535.1 Cariama cristata | reverse complement strand
TATTTCTTTAAAGGACCAACCTACGTTGCTAGGTCAGCACCCATCAAAAAGGAGGGAGCAAACGGTTTTTAAGTAAAAAGAGCACATTTTAATCTATTCTTCCTTGAAAGTAAATGTATCTTTCAGGAGAGATAAAAAGCATGTCTTAGCTGTAAGTAAGTCCTTATGTAAAGAGCTAAAGTAAATAACTAAATCCTGGCTAATATTTGACAGTTGCTGCCTTATGGAAACACTGAGGTCTGCAAGGACAGTGGCAGAATGATTAAATGGTAAAACAGTATGTCAGCTGTTGAAGAGATTAAAAACCAACAGGCTGTTTAACAGCAACAACAAAAAAGATCAACAGGACAACAGCAAGCGGTGGCATCAGCATTACCAGAAACGTGTGTGTAAAAGAGGCTTTAGTTCCTATTTCAGCATCTAAGCAAGTACCTTAATTCTCAAGCATCCTGAGGCGTGGAAGGCAGCAAGACCTGCTACGGTTCAGCCCATTAAATGAATTATGTTTGTCTAAACATCAACTTGGGCACTCTTTCTTTTTTTTTTTTTCTTTTCCTTTTCTTTTTCAAGAGATTTTTGGCACTACTGGTATTAGCAGCTGGTTCTGCATGTTAGGTGCCGGAGCATGCCCCCTCCCCGCTGCTGGAGAGCAGCAGCCCTGGGGCCTGGTGCGGAGCAGCTCCATGCCTGCCGCTCCCCGATGTGAAGAGTTATCAGATGGTGCTGCGGGTGCGCTGACACATCCCTAACGCTTGTTATGAGGCACACACACAGTGCAACGCTGCTGGGGCTCTAAAGCAATACCTCAGGCAGAGCGTGGGCTGGCACATTTCCTTCCCGCTTGCAAGAACCAAGGCCGGATCTTGACTCCTTTGCTTCTCCAGAAATATGTGTCACAAACACAGTCAAAACCAGCTAGCGGGGCATGCTACACAAGGTATTAAAATCCTCCTATGATTGTATACATACAAGACATGGTCTAAGGAAGTTTTCTTATGGCTGCCCATGCCCCTTCAGTTCCACCTATGTCAGAACAGCTGTTCCCAGTCCCAGTGCAGAGGTAAACTGGGGGGATTGCCAGTGTAAGCACAACCCCGAGCAGATCTGCCCTAAAAGACGTTTAATGAAGAGCTGTATGGGCTGTCAGCATCAGTCAAAAGCTGATGCATGCTGAGTCTCTCCCTGTTGTCAACAACAGGCAACTGGGAGAATGGGAGCCAGAGGGCAGCTGATTCTGGGAGTTTCTGGGTGATGGCTCTAGACCAGACCAGGTACACAACTGCAGTCACCCCCTGGGCCTCCTACAGATGGTGGCTAGTGCTGGGTTGCAAGCGAGCAATGTTGTAGCAGCTCAAGCTTTCAACAAGCTGTTTCAAAGTTTTCCTTCGGATTGTTTTAGCTTTAGGTATGTTTCTGTTTTCCTTTCATTGACTTTATTGAGAAGATAAATGCTGAAAACCAGATCTATCGGAACTTGCTTCTGAATGTGAATGGTACCTTCAAAGTTCATCTAGGACCTGGCAATAGAGTCCTTAAGGCTACTAAAAGAACTCCTAAATGCCTTATTTGAATGGATACAGCATGCTGCTTGAACTGTTCTTTAGCTATTTAACAGAAAAACCTTGACTTATGTTCCTTAATTAGTAGAATTTACTGAGAAATTAATACACAGGACAGGTAGATGCATGGACTTAATTAATAAGGCAGCAAATAATACAAACAGAAATAAAATATTATCTACTCAAAAATAATTAGGTAAATAGATTCCTATAAAGAAGGCAGCTTTTAGGTCATAATCAGTGTAATTGTTACAACTGAAATGGCCTAGGTACTGATTTCTACCTGTTACTACTACAGCTTCCAATTCTCACTTTTTGTGTTTTGTACCAAACATTGCATAATGTTTTCAGCACTGCAAACTTTTCTTAAATCAGTAATTTGGAAAAAATATGTTCAGTTCTGTGACAGCACATTTCATCATAGGTAATTCAAAACATTTTGCCAAATGGATCGGTTGCATTTCACAAGTTTGCTGTGATGTAATGCAGTAACACCGACTTTTTTTAACCCCTATCTGGTTAAACTTTCTGGTAAAAAACTTGAGTATTGTATGTAAACAAAAAATGATTTTTGAGCCATCAGGTCCACCTGACGCTGAGAAGAATATCAGCAGCACTCACAAGCTACTTTTAGTT
>NW_009606509.1:0-6892 GCF_000690535.1 Cariama cristata | reverse complement strand
GTCCTTCTGATTTGATCCACGCCGCTGTCTCTAAGTCAGGATACACAGGGTAAACTGATGAAATTTGAGAAAAATTAATCAGAGGACCCAAGCAGCACACAAATGAAGGTGAAATGTTACTATTTTGTCTAAAATATTAATTACCAACTACGACTTTTGTCCTTACAGATTTTTCTGTTGACTAAGTTCCTGATTCACAGAGAGCAAGAGAACAAGGCAGAGGCTGATAATTTCTAATATGGATGATGATTTACAACTGAACAATCAAAGACAGGTCAGGTCACTACTCCATTATCATTGTCCTGTTACTGAACGTTGTAAGAAGATGGGTACACTTAGGAGACCTTTTAAGAATGGCAGCAAGAATCTTCCTAAAAGTATTTTTTTGCCGCTGCAGAGCAGCTTAGAAATGTTCTCTTGTACAACCACGACTGCAATAACATGAATACAAAGGCCTTGCAAAAGCAAGCACCAAGTAGAAATGAGTGGTGGTGTCTGCAGGAAGGAAACAGCTTAGATGCGGACCTTCCAGGCACGCAGTCCTGTCAGATCTCCTCTTCTAACCATGAAGGAAGTTAAAACATGCAAAACAAAACTGTCTCCAGATTTGCTTCAAGACTTCACGCATGGCTGCTGAGTTATGCACCTACACTGGCAGCTAAGACTTCCCAAATTCTGAAAGCTTCCAGTTCCTGTAGAAGACGAGAGGTTGTGGATGAATAATGCCAGAGGCTGTGCATGTATGAGGAGACTATGTACCTCACCGATTTCTCCAAACTGCAGCTATTAAAGGATGATGTATTGTGGACAGGAAACGGGGAAATGACTGCATTTGTTATTAGAAATCTCTGGCCTCTCAAAGCATGCATGGTTCCATACGGTATTATCCCAGGTATGCAAGCTGGTATCTAATGACTACATTTTCTTGCAAGCTCAACTTCTTAGGCATGAGACTGATGGTTCGAAAGTACAACTTAGAGCCAAGTGGAACTACGGCTGTTATTTGTCATAAAACCCAAAATCTGTTTCTCTCAGTTATAATGTACTGATACAACCTTCCAGCAGTCTCTCAGGCTGAGAGAGACAAAAAAAAAAGTGAATACACTTTTAGAGCGTTATTTTCCCCACAATCTTGGGTGTTCAAAGTGTGTACCCTAACATGTTGATCCATGTCAGGAATGTAATCAATAGGTGGTAGAAGAAACCTCTGCTGCCTTGGCTAGTTTTTGCAGTGCCAACTCACTGCAGGGCTCAAGCGTCTCAAATAGGTCCCCTGTTGTTAATCTTCAGGTTTCATGAAAAATACGCTGGAGGACAAGGACGTGTGAGTGTTCTGTGCTCCTGGTCTCCAGATTCACTTTATGCTCTGCTGTTATCCAGCATCAATCCAAATTACAATAAAGTGGACATACAGTTATTCATTCATAAAATTCAAAACTGACAACATGCAAACATTTATTAAAGACACAGTTGCAGAAATAAAAGAAAAAACACAATTAACCTACCTACACTGAGGTAGGTTACATCAAAGATATATCTCCCTCCTTCATCTCACCTTTTCCTTTCCTTACAAGATGGCAGACAGGTTTCCAGGCTTTGTCCATGTCCCCCCTTCCTGACAAAGTACCTTAGTTTTTACAACTCGTTCATGACTGGGAACACATCCACTCACCCCACCTCTGTGCAATGAATTATATCCAATCTCTCTCTCTTCAGCAAAGCGTAGCTTAATATATTAACTTCTAACTTTTATATTGTGTGTCAAATGCATGACAAATGTTGGTGCCCTGAAATCTAGCAGCACTTTATTATGTAAAACTAAACAAAATTCACCCTGTAAAATACTAGTATTTCATGCCAAATATATTAAGAATAAGGTCATATTGATGAATACACTAATCTTCTTAAACTTTGTAAAGGAAATGCAGGGGTTCTGACTGCATTAGGGCCCCTCACCTTACTGACCTTCCTTGATAGCCATGAGACCGTGGCTGCAGAAAGTACAAATATCTGTACAGGTTCTTCTCTGCCCACATAAACTAAGATGCAAAATAGAATCACCAGTCTCATTCTTACATATGGTAATTAATTGAGTAACTTAAAACAGGTTACATTTAATAGGTGATATTTAACACAGCTCAAATTCCCTAAGTTATTGTATCTTCTGAGTAAGCATAAAGTGGCCCTGAAATCATTGAAACTTTTGTGTTTGAGTGTTTGGGTAAAAAAAAAAAACAACCTCACCCCCCCCCCCCCAAAAAAAAAAAACCCACAACCCAACCCACAACAAAACAATAAAACACAGAACCATGCAGCATATCTGATAAAAGAATTCTAATTCAGCACAGAAGGAGGAACATGGAACAACCAAACACCACCTTTATTTTATTTTAGAAAAATCAAATTCACAAGTTAGAGGAGAACTTGGGTAGGTCTAAGTCGACATTTTCTGCAGAAGAAATATTGCCTAAGCTCTTTCAGAACTTGCTTGCATGCCAGAGCAAATATTTTCATTTCATTGACCTTGCTAGGCAACTCCCCAACATGAAGTGTATGGTAAAAACACTCTCCAGCAATATCAAGCCTGGAATATTTATTAAAAATATTTGCAATCCATGAAAACAAACTCTAATTCTGCATATATTCAAACTATGAACTCCACTTTGTTTATTTAATAGCACAACAGAACCTCATCTAAATCAGGTTTTCATACAGGAGAAGAAGAGGTAGTGGTGAGTGGGTGCTCTTCTATACATTAATCCTACGATTTGATCTTCTAAGCCGCCACTGACTAAAATTAGCACATTTCATTTCCAGCTTGTTTGGATGCACACTGTACTATGTTCCACTGCTCTACAGTAAAATTAGCAGCAGGATTTAGAAGCATTATAAGGTATTTTCTTAGGAGAAAATAAAGGGCATATTAGGACATAAGTTGTGATTCTGTCCCTACTTTTCTCTCTGATATACCTAATACCATGGAGGCCCAAATGACTACAACTTTCCATCTGCACCACCAAAAATTAGGATATATGTTTACCTACCACTGTGGTCTCTAAATAATAGAAATGTTAGTGTGGAAGAGGATCTGTTGTTGTGGTCTTATATAGCATAGCGTACATAGTAATACCATTCCATTCCAGGTCCCACTACTTTGGAATATCAAGTCAGTTTAGAAAAAACTTGTTCTTGCATAACAGTTATGATTCTTTAAGATCCATCAAGATCACATCCTGTTCTTCTCTGACTCTGTGGTTGACCCTGTTTGGTTAAGTAGAAGGAACAGGGAACTTTTATATGACTGAACAAAGAATTATTATCATCAAGTTTCACAACATAGTTGGATGCAATGTTCAATGGTATTTATTTAAGCAAGAAATACTTTTCTGAAATGAACTGAATTCATAATGACTGCTGTTGCTTTAGTTTGCTGACAGTGAATTTCACTCATCCCTGAGAGATTCATAGATGAAATCGGAGGATTTCTGTCATAGACAAACCCAGAGGCAACATTTATTAGTGTTGACAATGGACGACAGCATAAAACATGCCTGCCTTTTGGAGGCCGACTTCTAGGATTTTTGGTGCTGAGCCTTTGTATCATACACAAAACTAATAGCAAAACAGCTATTACTGTCTTCATGGTTAAAGCCTGGTTCTTACAAAGACAGAAAGCTTGTTTACGTGGATTGTTATTTGCTGGGCTCTGATCCACATTCTCAGTGGAAACCCATCTTGGCAAAAGTGCTATGAATTTTATTCTTGTCCTTGAAAGAATCGCACAAGAAATGCACATAGACAGAGCACCTTTTGAATACTTGACATTTCTGACCAAGAATTACAAGTAGGAAAGAAAGAAAGGACAAGATCATAGTCACCGTCACCTTAATACTTCAAAAGAAAAAATGTTAAAGACAGAAAGACCAGGTAGCTTACCTTTTAAAAAATGATCCACTGGAGTTTGGGGTCATCTTATAGTTTGACAAGCTTTTCCACAAAACCCCAAAACCCCTAACCAAGCAACCGATCCCCATCGGTGCCCATTCCCTGCTTTGTTTTTCACCTTCTTTTACAATGGCAACGAACTATCAGATTGTAAATCCTGTACAATCACAAAACCAGTAATGCTCTTCATAATGGTTCAACTGTCCTGGAGGAAAAGGAAAAGGGAATTCACTATTGTATTTTTCTACTGGCCAATTTCTGTAAAATTCTGTAAATAAAGCACAGAAATAACTTGTCCGTTTTGGGGTTTCACTGAAGAAATTAGAAACTGAATAACAGCTGGGAGTTGATCAGATGAGTATTGGAAAATGAGGACTAGGTGATACAGGCTGGATCACAGAACGGTCAGGGTTGGAAGGGTCCTCTGGAGATCATCTGGTCCAACCCACTTGCCAAAGTAAGTTCACCTACAGCAGGTTGACAGGATCACGTCCAGGCGGGTTTTGAATATCTTCGGAGAAGACTCCACAACCTCTCTGGGCAGCCTGTTCCAGTGCTCTGCCACTCTCAAAGTATGAAAATTCTTCCTCATGTTAAGAGGATCAGATGTAGAATATGCAGAACAGACCTTCATATTAGACTATGTTCACAGCCATAAGCTAGCAGAAGAAATTTAGAAAGATGAAACTAGAACAATAGGAGTAGACAAATGCACTGACATAACATCTGTCACAAAAAACTTGTGACAGAAGACTACAAAGTGACATGCAGAAGGTTCCAAAGGCAAGGAAGAAAAAAAATACTGTGGGAACTGTAATATTGTTTCTGGGCAACCTGATGGTACTAATTTTTTCATCTTTATGAAGTAGTTTTCTGGGGTGAAGGGGGAAAGAAACAGGTTGGTTGTTTTTTGTTTACCATTTCTATGTCACTTGAAATATTTTGCAAATATCCACTGAAAATTTCCCTCTTAATTGACTATCAACTTGTGAACTGTGAAAAGTTAGAAGATTGTGTATAGAAAAAATGGAAAACACATAAATGTTACTGGAAGAAGTACAGAGAATCATAGACTACCTGAAAGTAGGATGTTATCAGCTATCACTGACTGCTCATATTTTTGTTTCCACATCTCTCCAGCTGTGACAAAGACACTCAGTTCACTAGAATCCAAGCAGCTGCAGAAAGCTGGGCATTTGGAACAGGCGTGGTAGCCAATACATCCAGTCCTACAAGACTCAGCATATAAAGAGGTGGTAGATGCGCACACTGCATACCAGGCTGAACAGAGAAAGATGGAGACAGAGCTGGGAGTTCAGCTGCATCCCTGAACAAGATTCACAAGTCCTGGGGGTTTATTGGCCGACTCAGCATCCCTGGTTTTGACAAAATGTGCTGGTGGTTGCACAACATGAGACATGACCGCTTGCAAGTGCTATGGAGTTCAAAAGACAGGCTCTCCACCCCTGCTCCTCCAAAAATTTACTGCTTAGTCTAGTGTTTACAGAATCACAGAACAGATTTGGTTGGAGGAGACCTCTGGGATCATCGAGCCCAACCTTTGCCCTAACACCCCCATGTCAGCTAGACCATGGCACTAAGTGGCACGTCCAGTCTTTTCTTAAACACCTCCAGGGGTGGTGACTCCATCACCTCCCTGGGCAGACCATTACAATGCCAAACGACCCTTTCTGTGAAGAAATGCCTCCTCATTTCTAGCCTGAACTTCCCCTGGCGCAGTTTCAGACTATGCCCTCTTGTCCTGTCACTGGTTGCCTGGGAGAAGAGGCCGATCCCCATTTCGCTACAACCTCCTTTCAGGTAGTTGTAGAGAGCGATCAGGTCTCCCCTCAGCCTCCTCTTCTCCAGGCTAAACAACCCTAGCTCCCTCAGCTACTCCTCATAAGACTTACCCTCAAGATCCTTCACCAACTTCATTGCCCTTCTCTGGATACACTCCAGCACCTCAGTGGGAACTGGCTGCACAAAGTGTTTTTCTCTTGTTTTGACTACCCAGAAAATGTGGACACTGCTAGTGAAATGAAAAGATAAACTATTTATTTACAAGTGGACCAATGTATAAAACTTCCACTTCCGAATACTGAAAAGCAGATACTGAGGAGAGGGTAGTGGAGAGGAAGGTACTTGGCAAATTGACAAGCGAATCAAAATAAAAACTACAAGTACCAGTTTAAGCTCTTCACTTACAATGTAAATCCCTTATCCAGAACCAAATTAAAGTAAAAAGAGTTGCTGAACAATGATGCACAGAATCTGCTAGAATTTGACACTCTCAAAACAGCAACGTTGCAGTTACTGATCGCCAGTGCATACCTGTAAAAGCATCAGCTTCAATATTGCACAAAAGGCAGCAACTTAAACAAAACATTGAAGCATCACCCATGGATCTGCTCTTTAAAAAGATTTAAAGCCACTGATTTGCAAATGCAACACAGTTGTTTTAACTATGGGGAAAAAAGCTAAGGCTTGTTTGAAGCTTGTATCAGTTAGCAAATAGGAATCTAATCCCCCAGGATGATTTGAATAAATATATATATTTTTTACAAGGGCAGCATAACTGTAGTAAAAATTTACTTCACACCAGAGGATGAACATACATATTTCTGAAAAATAAGTAACTGTAAAACAGTCCCATTATAAGAAAGTGAATTTCTCAACAGTGATACTGACAACTTACAAAAGAAATGTGTAAGGCATCCAGGCCAAATTGGTGACAATGCTTTCCAAAACATCTAAAAATATTAAAAGTTTGCCACTTGCTGAGACAAATGACAGTAAGTGAGAGAGATGACATGGCTTTTCAGGCACAATAATTTTGAAATTCACATGCTCATCTCTCAACACATTGCTTATTTAAAATCACAGAATCATAGAACGGTTGGATCGGAAGGGACCTGAAAGACCATCTAGTCCCAACCCCCCTGCC
>NW_009606508.1:0-12402 GCF_000690535.1 Cariama cristata | reverse complement strand
CTACAAGAAAGCTGGGGAGGGACTTTTCAGTTGACTAAAAAGCTGGGGAGGGACTTTTGCCTATTGCAACAGGACAAGGGGTAATGGTTTTAACCTAAAGGAAGGCAGATTTAGACTAGATATAAGACAGACATTTTTTACGATGAAGATGGTGAAACACTGGAATAGATTGCCCAAAGGATGCAGAAGCCTCAATCCTAGCAACGTTCAAGGTCAGGCTGGACAGGGCTCTTAGCAAACTGATCTAGTGGAAGATGTCCCTGCTTACCGCAGGTGAGCTGGACTAGATGACCCTTAAAGGTCCCCTTCAACCCAAACCATTGTATGATTCTCATTATTTCCAAAGTAAAATTAACTAAATCAACTTTGGAAGCTTAAAGAATTATTTTTCCTTTTCTCATAAACACTATCTGTTGAAGAAAAATAGGACAAGCAGTTAGAGTTAGTCTCCTCAGCAAGCAAAAGTTCCATATTAGGAAGATCAAAAAAGAAAATTTACAAATCTGATGTATGATGACCTACCTCATTGATCATTTCTATTTCTCTAAAGGTCAGTCTGTCCAGCCAGTCCACTTTCACCATGTGACCCTGCCGATGAGACTTGGTGAGCTGCATGAAAAAACACAATGATAACATTCAGTTGTTTAGAGCAAGAAAAAGAACACCAAAGATATAATTTAACAGAGAGTCATACATGAAATCAGGAGAAAAAAATAAAGGAACTGGAAAAAATGCTTGTATAGTATACAAGCAGTAGATCCTTGTACGCCATGCCATAAAAATAATTCTACTATCTAAATCACCAATCACAGCAAAGACCAAAACCACATTCCACCCACACCAACTTCGTACTTTTAACACATTAAAAACAGGAACGTATTCTTTAAACAGTCACATAACAGAGATTTAATTTTTTGTGTTACTAGGTTTCATATAGTAAAATTTACCACGCCAAACAAAAAGAAGGTATTTCAAAAACTATCCAAACTGAATAATTCTGCCCTTTCTGGGCTTATCTAAACAAGTTTTCAGACTAGGACTTATACATGGCAAAAGGTCAGCTGAAGACGTATAGCAACTCACAGACAGCTTGTCCTCTCTTTTTTTCAGTCACCTGAAAAGTAGTTCAAGTTTTACTCCTACATCTACATATTACTGTAGTAATAGCAAGGAAGTGGAGTTGTTTAAAGGACTACCTAACAGTAGAAGAGTGGAAAAGAAGGTAAGATATTAGCCATAGCACCCGTAGTTTCAGATACACTGACACACAACAGCTTATGAAAAATTCAGAAGACCACACAAATACAAAAAAGAATCATCTTTTTGGCTCCTAAGAAATCATAAGGGTTCCTCAAAAAAATTAGTAATTCTTGCAGTATGCAAGAAGAGATGCAAATGCACTAGAAGACATCAAGTTCTTCCATGTTTCAAAGAAATCAGTACCTGTCTGGAAAAAGGCTAGTGAAGAGACCCTCAAAATTATTCCTATTAAGGGAAAGGTTACAACTAACACTTCATTAGCTTTGTTCTATGGTCAACCTGTCCACACATGAGCATTCAAATTTGAACAGGCCATGCAGTCATATCAATTGCCATTTCTCACCCAGCTGACGGCTAGTGGACAGGCAATATACAGAGAGCCAGGACAGCATAAGAATGGAAGGTATTGTATGCAGGAAAACACAACAGCCTACTTCTTCCACATAGAACCAGAGATGAAGTTACTACAAAAAAAAGACACAGAAGGCTTAAGACTTGCTATAAGCTTGGAGTTGCACAGTTTGTCAGATACCTTCACTAGACTTTCAGTAGATTGCCACTACAGATACAAAAACAACAACAAAAAAAATCACTGTGAAGAAAAAAAGGTTAAGAGTTTGCACCAGTAGTAGTCTTTCATTATTCTCACTCAAATCCCCAGTAACCTGACGTCTTAGCAGTACAGGCATAAGTATTACTGCACACCAAAGATAACCTGGGCTAAATACAAAGCCCATCATGATGTACTCTGAAAAGAGCATCAACTTCACATCCAGGTACAGATCCTGACTCATCTGGAGAGTACCTACCTCATAAACTCATAAGTCAAGCTTCAGAAATTACACAGAATCAAACAGTTTTTTACATCTCTTAGAAGTGTAACAATTGCCTAGTTTCCAATAAATAATTGAGTAGTCTCCAAAAAGCCATACACAGCCATTAAAACCATTAGTGAAATGAAATTTCAGAGTTCTGCAGTCTCCCTGCAAGTGTTCTTATATCAGTGGGACTGATCAGCCTTATAATACCCTGATCAACTGCCCCTTCATATCCAACAACAGACCACCTTTCTTGTTCACTTTCCACAAAGCGACTTCTTGCTGTTTAAGACAAGTTCATTGGGGTTTTTGTTTTTTCTTATTCACCTCTCCAGAGTTTAGTCTGGTGTTAAGGTCTAATAACACTTTGGATACTGATTCCTACCTCTAAGCAGGAAATAAAACTCCCAGATAATTTAGTTTTCTTGAAATGGTTTAGGTCAGAAAGAGCTGGAATACACTACAGCCCACACCATGGCCGCTGCACCCTCTCAAGATCTGAATTAAATTTTAAGGCATACTACTTATGAAAGCAAGCATGACATTTTGCTCTCAATGTCAATACTTGCTGATTTCACAAATACGTTATCTAATTCAGCTTTTCTGATTCTTGGTTCCTACTAAGTCTACAAGAATTGAGGTTTAAAATTTTCCACCGAATATTAATCCTCAGCTACAGTTATTAGCTCTAACAAAGTAAAGGACTAACCAAAAGCAGTCACAATTTAAAAAGTAGCCAAAAAGCTATTCAGCTGGGAGGAAAATCTTGTCTTTTTTTTTTTGTACTTATTTCCAGATTTGCTAGGAATTGGCCATTTCAAGAAGAATAAAATAGTAAACTAGCTATGAGAATCTGATCACCTTCGTTCTGAACTTTTTCCATGAAACACACAAACATAATCCCGTAACAACGATGAGATTCTTTGCTTAAACCAGCTGATTCACCCAACATTTCTTTAAGCTCTAGACCACAGTGTAGTTTGACAGAAGTAATAAGATTTTGAAGCAAACTTTGGAAGATCACTCCAATTTCTAAGAATTAAATAACCCTGTCCACTTTTATACTAGGCGCTTTTTTTTCTTATGTTTTGTCTCCAGTAAACTCTGGGACAGCTAATCTTCAGATTAGCTTCAATAAACTTCAGAAAATTCACAGCACAAAAGCAAACGGAAGGGTGGGGGGGTGGGGACAGAGTATAATCCTTAATAACAGTTCAGGATGCTGGATGTAACCAAAGCACAGAAACCCAGTCTTTGGGTTCTTTCAACTTAGCAGCAGGATTGTAAACAGAAGCACAACATAGTAATATTTTTTGCTATCTTATGTTATATTCTGCAGCCAGTTCATCACACAAAACGTGCCAGGACTGTACTAAAAGGGTAACACAAGACTTGGCCTTTGATGCATACGTGACTTTATAATATATTTCAGAGAGAGAGAACCATCAGCATGCAGACCAGTTATAATCCAAAATGCTGTTTCAGGCAGGCTGAACATCATCAATTAATGAATTCACAAATGTCCTACCTAGTTCACAGAAAGGGTCTTCTCACTTTCAGCAATGAAGAAATTCCTTATCCTTACATGTCTACTATTTTAGCCACTTCTAAATGGCTCCCTACTACTTTTTTTTATCTAACAAAAATATTTTTTCTTACTCAAGGTAGCCCTCTTATTTCCACTACCTTAGACCAACACATCAAGTTTTTCAGAACACCACATATACACATCCAGCATTGATATACAGATTTAGGATAGCACTTATCAAAGCCTTGGCAAAAAAATGTTCTTTAGATACTTTGGTTGCAAATTCTTAACTTTCTTGTTCATTGTATCAGAGAATAAAAAAAAGTAATTCTGTATGTTTTAGAGGAAAACTATTAATCTCTAACCTGCAAACCTCTCTTATATAGATGAAAAAAGTCACAATAGAGCAACTAATTAGGCCTGCATACAAGACCCAGAAAATCTGTAGGCATACATATATATACACATGAAGAAATGTTCTCTTGGACTAATATTTAAAGCTCAAAATAATAGAAAAACTAGTGTATTCCCTTCAGGGAAAGAAGCATTCATCATCTGCTACTAAGAGGCACCCCTTTAGATACTGTCTCACCATTGTTATTATCTAATTTCATTCAGTCAGCAGAAGGTGTGAAGGAAATGAAGGTATCAAAAAGAACTTTTTGTTTAAGTAGAATATATTAACACATTACTTATGGGAGAAACATCTTAATGTCACTAATATTTGAGCATGCTAAGATATTGCACATTCTTTCCCTTACTATTCCTTAGTACAGGAAAAATCTGCATTGACAATGACCCCAAGGATGCAAAGCCATGGCTTTTTCAGCAGTAGCAAGTTTACAAGCAACAATCCTGTGTTCTGTAAGAGCACCTCAACATGACATGATAGATGTGCCATAGTATCAATTATTTCAGGTAAAAGGATGCAACTCTTCCAGCAGCCAGTCATTGATTTTATACAAATTCCCTATAATAATAAATGCCACACACATACACAAACAGAG
Source organism: Cariama cristata (assembly GCF_000690535.1). Lineage (NCBI taxonomy): Eukaryota > Metazoa > Chordata > Aves > Cariamiformes > Cariamidae > Cariama > Cariama cristata. The sequence continues at coordinate 7,789 of NW_009606508.1, read as the reverse complement.
ACTCAGAATAATGTCAAGACAATAAAGTGTTATCTTTTTGATGGAGAACAGGTTCTTCAGCAAGCTCTTCTCAAAAGTTACGTACTATCTGGAGGATCTAATTTGGCCTCTGGTATCAGACATCAATAGCATGACATTTATAAATGGTAAGTCTGTCCAATAAACAGAAAAAAAAGCAAATCGAGAATAACAAAGTCCACACAAACTCATCTTGTATTTAACTAGTCCTACTCCTCTTATCCATATTTAAATATACCTTCACATACAGTAGCATCAGGAGGCATTCAGCAACTGATGAGCAAGTCATACAAAAACTGAAGCTGACTGTGCTCAAACAATGACTATTTAGGCATGATACATCACAAGAATCTCATTTGCTGCGTAAACAGCTCTGCAAAACAAAGCTCTTGGAAACACTATCCAGAAACCCCATTCACTTAGCCAGCATCTGATGGTAAAATGCTTTTATAAACAAACGCAACAAAGTATCAGTGAAAACACTCTCATCTTTCAGAAATTAGTATCTCCCAAAACAGCTTTCAAAGAAAAGAATGGGGGCAGTGATGTTATTAGCTTTTTATTAGCCATTAACTGGAACTCTCAATTGGGATGTGAAAGGAGAATTGCCTACTCCTCCTCAGAGGCTTTAAGCCCTGATCTCTCATATGCCAAAAGAGCAGGCTAGAACAGACCCAGGTATTTTAAGACTGAAATACCCTATATTATTTGCATTTCTTGAGTTAGGGAGCAAAGGGAAGAGGAGAAAAAATACTGCTAAGGTATGGTCATGTTTGCATAACAGAACTAACAGGAAAAGGAAAGCCTACACTCTAAAATTCTTTCTCAGAGACCCACTGCCTACATCATGTAAACATTTGATGAACTATAAACCAGCCTTGATACTTAGTGTCTGTCTACAGATCTTCCCTAGGCTAGAGGAGATTTACTCCACTATGATCGAGAAATGGGGCACCACCACTGGCAAAAACCTTTAATGAATTTTCCATTATAAATTCAAGGTGAACTAGACTAATAAAAGAGAGATCCTAAATGAAATTTTACTGCTGTGATAAATCTCTACATGAGAAAACAGATATATTTATGGCACTGGACCTGTCTTTCACTGGGAGTTGCACAAAGGTGAGGATGAAAACTGGAAGACCAAGATTAAGAAGAAAGTACACTAAGTAAGTGGGTTGAACAATTTGGCAAGCTTGGGGTAAGCTTACTTGAAGTACGTACCTGAAGAATGAGAGAGATCAGCTCATAAAACAGCTCAAGAACTAACATTTACTGATCAATTCCAGAAGTGGTTTTGATGGCAAAAAACACACTCTGCCATCAAGCTGGGAGAAGAAAATACTAATACACACACATATTCATGAGCCCAAAAGAATGAAACTTTGGTCAATTTTTCCAGTCCTACTAAAATTCTTTCTAATATAGGGCTATGTCATACACATCTGAACACTACACCAGTGTGATGGGTTGACTCTGGCTGGACACCAGATGCCTGCCAAAGCTGCTCTATCACTCCCCTTCTCAGCTGGACCGGGGAGAGAAAATATAACAAAAGGCTTGTGGGTCGAGATAAGGACATGGAGATCATTCAGCAACTATTGTCACAAGCAAAACAGACTCAACTTGGGGAAATTGGCTTAATTTATCACCAATGAAATCAGAGTAGGATAATGAGAAATAAAACCAAATCTGAAAACACCTTCCTCCCACCCCTCTCTTCTTCCTGGGCTCAACTTTACTCCTGATTTCTCTCCCTCCTCCCACTGAGTGGCGCAGGGGGACGGGGAATGAGGGTTAGGCTCAGTTCACCCGTTGTCTCTGCTGCTCCTTCCTCAGGGGAAAGACTCCTCACACTCTGCTCCTGCTCCAGCCTGGAGTCCCTCCCATGGCAGACAGTCCTCCACCAACTTCTCCAATGTGAGTCCTTCCCACAGGCTGCAGTTCTTTGGGTCCCTTCCCCGGGGTGCAGCCCTTCAGGCACAGACTGCTCCAGCCTGGGTCCCCCGCAGGGTCACAAGCCCAGCCAGCAAACCTGCTCCAGCCTGGGCTGCTCTCTTCACGGCGCCATAGGACCTGCCAGGAGTCCCAGTCTCCTTCAGGCATCAGCCTGCTTTGGCGTGGAGTCCTCCCTGGGCTGCAGGTGGGGATCTGCTCCAGCGTGGGCCTCCATGGGCTGCCAGGGGACAGCCGGCCTCACCGTGGGCTGCACCAGGGGCTGGCGGGGAATATCTGCTGAGGGCCTCTGGCACCTCCTCCTCCTGCTGCACTCACCTGGGGGGCTGCAGGGCTGTTGCTCTCACATATTCTCACTCCTCTCCCCAGCTGCATTTCCCCTCTTGTAGTAACTTTTTTGCCCTCCTTAACTCTGCTATCCCAGAGTCACTACCCCCTTCACTGATGGGCTTGGCTAGCGGCAGGTCCATCTTCGGAGTTGGCTGGCATTGGCTCCATAAGACATAGGGGAAGCATCTGGCAGCTTCTTACAGAAGCCGCTCCCATAGCATGCCTCCCCCACTACCAAAACCTTGCCATGCAAACCCACTACAATCTGACAGCCTTAAATCTAAAAGACGGCTACTGAAAGAAACTAGATTGTTTCACAAGTTACTGTGAGGAGCTGCTCTTACTCAATCTGATGGAATTTTGGCTTCAAGCATCTTGAAGGCATGTTCACACTTTCATTCTTTACAAAGAATTAGGATGTTAAGTTGTTACAACACAATGCTATGGATGTTAAAAGGTATTTATATATCCCCTTTTAAAAAATACTTCAGAAGCAAATGAGTATGATCTAGTTCACTCATTTGTATAAATCCTATGAAGTATCTGAACAATCAAAAGAAGATAGCTTTCACATGAGAAAACAACTTGAGAAGCCTGTCTTCATTTCACTCCAGTAAAAGTGTAAGTTTTTCACACACATGTTAAAGGTTACTTGCTATTCCATTACCTTTGCCAGGCGGCTCATTTGATCTTCAGAGACCGTGCTGCTGGTTCTCCCAGGAGTTTTGGTGGGCTCTGAGCCATCAGCTTCTACATTGGGCCAGACTTTCAAATCATGCATTCCTTGACGAAACATACTGCAGGGAAAAATGAAAAATCACTTCAAAATTATACCGCTGTCAGGAATCAAAGTACAGCAGCAGCTGTAAGAAAATGAAGTAGCTCCCTTTGCCAAACCTACAAACTTACGCTGTCATGCATAATTTAACTGAACTGCAGAAGTGCCTTGCACCTTGTGCCCTCTATGGCCTTCATTTTTATTGGCGAGAGGAGTGTAGAAGAAAATGGCTAAGTCTGAGATAACTTACTTGGCAAGTGGAAGAAAAATGGGTAATTCCCAAACTCAGTGGCATGGTACAAACGCAAACTGAAGACAGAGTTTGACCTTCATAGTTTTATTGTTTGTAATGAAGCAGAAAGTATTCCTCTTAACTTGCAAATTGTAATACTGACTTTAGGTCTGCCAGTCTTAAAAAAAATTCAACTAAAAAACTACTTAAGTTTCAACTGAAGGTCAACCAATACAAAGCAGCTTTCTGAGCTGCCAAATTTAAAAAAAAAAAAAAAAAAACCAAAAAAACCCCCAAACAAACACAAAAAAAACCACCAAACCACACACACAACCCTCAACACACCATTTTTTCCATCTATGCTTGAAATTGAATTCGTAATTGAAACTGTGCAGTGAATAGAACTTGGCAGGGTAACTGACCACATCTTTTCTCTGCAAAAAGCTGCTTCCCTTGCATATTTGTGCTGATCCACCTATAAAAGATGCTCCAAGAAACCAAGCGTATTATTTTTGCCAATAAGAGCTGATCATTTAACTCTAACAACTTCACGTAAATACAACTGGAAGGAACACTTTAAAAAGTCAACCATTAAAAATGAGATATACCAACTAGAAGGACCATCTGACCTCAAATTTACATATCATTTTGTGGAATACTACTGCAAGGGTTTCCATTTACAAGCAAATACAAAATTCCAAAATGATTTGTTGCCTTCTGTCCAGCTACCCTCAGGCCCCCACATCCTGGAAATAAAAGTAAATTTCATTTACAAATTGTATTTTTTTTTCCAGGAACTATGCTCTAATGCTTTAAAATCTACCACCAATCTTTGGGGCACAGTCTAATTGATCCACTCCAATTTTCCGCCCTACGACATTGTCAATGTTTTTGTCAAACCAATATCTTCAATGACAGAGATACAACCTCTCTCTACAGTCATTTTCTGCATTCAAGCATCACTAGAACAGCTTTCTCCATGTTAACCTGAACTTTTCCTCCACTTCAGTTTAGCTCTTTTACTTCTTATCCACTGACACAAAGGGCTACTTCTCCCCATTTTCCAATGCTACCGACATAGTAGAAAACTGTTCCTACAGTCTTTTCTTCAGCCTCACTACTCTTTTCTCCTCCATCACATCTATTTCCTAGACATCCAACGATATGGTCTCCCTTAGGCCCCGAGTAGTCAGCAACTTGCTTAAAAGTCAGTTATATAGAACTGAACATATCCCAGCCAAGGGGATGAGTATGGAGAAGGAGGACACAACATTGACCTTCGTGCGTATACTTGTAAACTGTTCACTTATTCAACATTGTTTGAACATTTCACAAGAGCATCACAATGCTCAACCATGCAAAACTTAAGATTCACTCTAAACCGCAAATCTTTTCCTCTGTTTTCCTGGGTAGCTGCCCCCCATTCTGTATTTGGCTATAATTAATTGCAAAAAGAATCAGCGCCTCATACTCTTCCTTAAACTGCATCCTACCTTTTTTTTCAGTCCCCTTTGCACTTAGTCAAGATCCTTTTGATGTATTGTTCACCTTCCAGCACTTGTAATCCTTCCCAGCTTAGTGTTATCATCCACAAATTTACTAAACCCACCCTCTATTGAATCACGTTATTAATTTTGAAAACTCCTGATTTACTGAGCTACACTTTATAAATAACACTGCGTTAACAGCCCAACTGCAAGTCAGATCAATTATGTTAAGTATCAGCAGTGACATCCAAGCATTACAAAAGTATAAATACGAAGCGATTTCAGCATTTGCTACCTTAAAATCCAAGCTTACGGATCTTCAAAAAAAAGCCTAAATTCTGATGTTAGACAAGAGAAGATGTTTTTTAACAACACTGTAGCATGTATGATGTTATACTCAGGAAGAAATAGAGTAAATCATCTATGTATCTGATTTTTCAAACATGGAACTGTTAACCTGGTTAAAAAAAAATGAAAAAAAAAAACCACACTCTCATAACCACTGCTACCTCACTATTCACAGGTAAGCTTCAAATCTGTACACAGAAGAAAAAGCAGTATACCCATATTTCCCAAAGAGCGAGACCGTTGTTCCTCCCACAGGAACTGCCTTCCCAGGTCCATATACATCCCAGATGGTCAGAGCCACCTGTGCATTGCGAGGCAAGTCTGGATACTTCACAGGCAGTTTCAGCCATTCATTCCAGCTGCAGAGAAACACTTTTTATTAGTAATAAAGCTTTAGAATTCAAGTTACTCTGTATTAGCTTACACAACCCAGATTCTCCTTAGAATATGAATTTCTAAGGGCAGACGGATTATTTTCCTGTGGACTTTAACCATTCAAATACTTGTCTTGAGCATGATTAAAAGGTTAGAGACCAAAGGAAAAATACTCTGCCTTGATGACTGGATACCAAAGATCAGCCTATCCAGTAAACAGTCTGAAAATGTGCTAGTCCAGGACCCAGAAGTTATTTAATTAATGAGCCATGCCCAAACACATAGGTAACAATTTACCACTTACCTATTATACAAGAAGGTTGGGTTTGTGCTGTCATAGTAACACTTAATAACCGTACAAAGACTTGAAGAAACAGAAGTCATTTGAAGATGACAATAGAAAATAAATCTTTCTGAAGAAATAAAAACCATACGCATCTATTTGTATAACTTGACGCCCCAGTAACTAAGAGAAATATGAAATGAACAGCAGTCACTTACTTCCACCTAGTGCTAAACGCCTTGTAGGAAGTTCTAACTGGTAGAGCAAGAGGCTTCCCTTCTGCAAACACCTGACAAGTTACATACAAGTCAGAGCAAGTTTCTTGATACAGTCCTGAGAACTTCAGCATTGGATCTTCTAAGAGAGCTTTGTAACTCTTCAGTTCTCTTTTCCCTTCTAGACTTCCTCTGGGGGGGAGGGGGGTGGGGGGGTGAGGAGTGGGGATAGAGAGAAAAAAAATAAACCAATATTTATTTTACTCACAGTAAAAATCCTATTTTATTTCCACAGTTTATATTTGGATTACCTATTACTGAGGCTATCCTCATTTTGCATTACTAGCCAGCAGTGAAATCCGAATATCAGAGAGGAATTTGGGATGTGAAAGATGAACAAATACAAAACTTATTGCTACACTGATTTGGGGGTGGCAGGGAAGAGCAAGGGAGAGAATTACTTTTTTGTCTTTTCAGTGGAGATAACTTCTTCTAGCACAACTCGTAGATTTTCAGACAGCATTAAATGATGTACCTTAAGCAGAGCAACGTGATGACATATGTTGCTATTATTAAAAAAACACCCAAACATCAGACTACATGTGCTCCAATTACTATGTGAAAAAAAAAAATACATTATTAGAAAGGCCTTATTTTTAAGCTGTATGAAATGCAAAACACATGACTGGCTTTTGATGCCAGCTGTCTCTCAAATCAACAACAAATCAAAGCTCAACTAAGCAGATTGTTCAAATCAAACTTGATTACAGCCTTGCAACAATTTGCAAATGGTAGTGTTAGAGTAAATTGATGGAATTTCTCAGGCCTCAGCTGTATCACGATGAAAACAATCATACATATTAAATATTGACTGTGGATGCACATACAAAAACAAAAAGGGTATTGTGGTGGTGATGGGAAAAAAAACATAAGATCAATCTTCCAGCAAACAAAAATCGTCAGTACTACAAAAACACTTCAGAGTAGATGAACAAGTTTCTTGCAAGAAACCGGCATAGCACATTGCAGGACGACATACATCCCAGTGCACAAAAAAATCCTAGTTATATTTTTGTTTGGCAGAATGAATCAGTAAACAGGCCACATGCATCAGGCTTCAGATATCATGTTCCATCCAAAAGTTAAACAATCTCTAAATAAGCTTCCTCAAGTTAGTTTTCCACAGAAGTTCAATATACCTTAAGGTAGTAACATTAGGTATACTACATTTTAAAGCCAGCCACATTCTTCCTACACAAAAGTAAATATCTCATTGCTGTGATGCAGAAAAATCCCAAACTTAAAAATTAAAATATCAAAAAATGAGCTAGCTAATACATCAGCATGTGATAATACCAGCTTCAACAAGAATGCTTGCATATAGCCAGTTAGGGACATACTTACATGTTGCAGCACCTGCATCTGCCTACAACAAAGAACCCGACTAAGAGCAACTAGCTTTCAAAGGAGCATACAAAGAAGTAGCAGAAGTGTCGCCGGTTGATCTCCATCCCCTTACACTGAGGGGTGAGCTGTGACACCACCAGGTGAAAGGTTATCACAGACATCAGCGCTGAACTGACAATCAATCTTTGCCTTAAACCACCGCCCTGCACTACAGGACCTAAGGCCACGTACGTTTGTAACGCGTTTAGAGCAAAGCCGACAACCCTGGCCCTGCTGCCGCCGCGGCCTCTTGCCCGTCCCCTCCCCACGACACTCCTCGGCGGCGGGGGACGCTGACAGGGACGCGGCCCCGCTGTCTCC
>NW_009606507.1:0-2642 GCF_000690535.1 Cariama cristata | reverse complement strand
GCTGAACCATGAGTACTAAACCATGTGCATATTCACTTGCAGTAACTGGGTCTGAGAGGATTTGGCCCCTTCAAAACCAAGAGTATTAGCAGAGACTCAGCATGAAGTTATGCTAAAATAAATGGCTGCTGTCATGGTCTCGCAGGATACTTTTGTCCTGCCATGGTTCTACAGAGTCTTCCCCAATGCCAATAATTAGAAAAAAAAATTGTTAGAAAATAGGCCACTTTTTTAGTAGGGTTAGTTTCTAACTAACCCCTAACCCTAACCCCTAAACCCCTCACCCCAGCCTGTAGCCCTAAGCCCCTGACCTCTAATACCCTAACCTCCTAATCCCGCCTCTCCAAAGCCCCACACCCTCGTGGTCTTCCCCTTGGTAACCCTAATGTGTGGTGTGAACCCCTTCTGTAGGTGTAGGTGTATTGCTTGGTGTGACATTTTGGGGTACTTCTGTGTTTTCTTTCCCGTTTCTGGACTAATATGGCTGACTTCCGGTTTCCAACATGGTGGTTCTGCAGCTTAGAGCTGCAGTTCCGGGTCATAGGTTGCCTTAGAAGTCGATTTTCCGCATTCAAAACGTATTTCCGGTAAAATGGCCGGCACTTCCGGGAGCGCTGGAGGACTTTCCTGCTAGAAAGTTTCCTGCTAGAGCACCTCACACGTTTCAAATCACGTCTCCTTGCTTCAGTATGGAGCTTTTAGCTAAGACATGCTTATGACTGAGCTGGCATTCACCCTTCTGCACACCAGGCAGCCTTGGGGAATATGGGTGCTGACCAGCGGATGAGGCAGATGACAGAGGAGCCAAATAACAGTTGTGGCTTTTCCTAGGTCTGAGCATTCTCACTAAAATTATTACAGAAAGATGCGAGTTTACTGGGGAAGGAATGGTTAACTTCTTTTCTCCCTTACCTCAAAGAAGCACCTTGCTTGCAGTTTGTTGGCCTGACAGAACAAACTGTCCAACAAGTATTAAATTTGTCAGTGTGAAGGAAAAACTCCAAAACCCCCTGGTAAAACAGGCTAGCCTCATAGCTGTTGTCTCATACAACCCTCCCCTTTCAACGTCGCTGTCGCGCAATCCGTTTGTGTTCTAATTTCACACAAAAGCAAACTGAAACCTTTACTTTTATCCAATTTATGAAAAAGTCACCTCCTTTGTCAAAAGCCAGCCTTTTTTTGCTCTCTTTTCTGCTACACTCAGGAGCAAAGCTGCCCGCAAACTTAATCTCTGAGTTGCTCAGGTCTTTTCTACTTGCAGCAGTCACTAAAGTCTTGATAGGCGCAGTGGGGACAGCTCCAGCCGCCTGTGTTTGGGCACTGCAAGTAGATGTGCTATGCCATCTTTTCAAGGGATAGATGCCGAGAACAAGGTGATCTCACGCTTAAAACATAACGGACTAAATTCTTGGAGCGGCACTTGTGACATCAGTGTGCTTACACCAAGGAATGGGTTTGGCAGGGCGGCGGCTTGCCCTAGCATTCCTAAATGGGTATTTGTCTTGGAGAGTGTAAAACACCCAGGGAGTCTTAATAATCCTTGTGTACAAAAGTGAAGATCTCACTCATTGTTTCTATTTGATCAGAGTCAACAGAAGCAAATGCAGGAGATCTTAAAGCACACGAGCCAGCAGGACGAGAAGAACAAGGAGTCCCAGCAGATGCTAGGGCAGTGCTTGAACAGTGAGGTTCAGAAACAAAACTGCCTTATAGAGCAGCTCAGACAGACGGTGGCTGAACGAGAAGCCAAAGTTAAAGAGCTGGAAGAGAAGATTGGGCAACTCACGCTTCAGGTAGACAGTCAGAAGAAAGCAACTTGAGAAGCACACTTTGTAATCCTTCCAGATCTGCTTTTCCACTTTGTTCTCTCTTGTTGTTTGAGATGGTTGCTAGCTTGAGACACTAATACCTGCCCTACTGACAGTCTCTCCTGATGGAAAGATAAAGCAGGAATTCTCTCTTGTAACTCTTCAGTTTCTTTCCTATTTGTATGTAACTTTTCTGGAAGTTGTTCAAGCAACAGAAAACAGAAATATCAGTGACATCCACATGTGGCTTTGTGCCAAGACTGTGCCACATGACTGGCAGCAAGGGTTGGGCTGCGATAGGAACTTCCAGCGTTCAGCATGCTTGGCTGCTGAAGGAAGCAAGCGAGCAAACCAACCTAGGTGAGACTCTAATCCAGTCATCTCTTGGACTTTCATCCTGAAACAAAGATATACAGACTTGCAGATCTTAATACATTTGGCATGATGGTAGCGCAGCTAATTCTCTTTCTCCAGCTCAGATAATGTTTATGTGGTTTGCTTAAGTGCCCGCGATTCTTCTCTCATACGAGAAATGGGGCTTCTTAATGAGCAGACTTCTGAGAGCAGGGTGACCAATTAAAACAAAATGCCATTTTAGGGGGTTTAATCACTGCTGCATTGTTTAAACCCATAAATGTGGTTTGAGTAGGATTTACTTGCAGAAGTGTTCAAAACACAACACATCGTTTGTTCTTAACAAACACCGTTTTTAAAGCCTCATTGAGGACCATGTAAATGACGCTAACCTTAATACAGCGGGAAATCTGATTTTTGTTTACACCAGTGTTACTCTGCCTCAATCTGGCTGTGTAAAAGAACCCTACTACCAAAGCA
>NW_009606506.1:104973-106055 GCF_000690535.1 Cariama cristata | reverse complement strand
CACACCCCCCGCAGTTTAACTTAGTTTTGAGCACAGGCGTATTTGCCTTCTGCTGCCAGTTCAGCCTGCTCAACACTTTTTTCGTTCGCAAAAAACAGCATCAAGAGGGGAAAAAACAACAACAAAAAACACAACAACAAAACAAACTCAAACACCAAACCAAAAACGCTTGAGCAGAAAAGCAGCATCTAGAAAAGTTAGCGCCGGACCGCTGAAAGGTTTCTTGGGGGCAGTTTTAAGGTGGCATCAGGATTTCTGCCCTCCATTCTGCAGCTCGGGGGTTTCTCCCCCCCTTCCTCCAAAGTAGGTGGGAGACTTGTTAGAAACAAAACCTCACCTCCTGCACAGTTTGGCAATGACGGCAACAAAAAAAATTACACACTATAACTACAGTTAGCTGAGATTGTCTGGCACATCTTCAGTAAAACCTTAACTCCATCATCCCCCTGCATCTCCCTGAAATACGCCGTGTTGTCAGTGCTGACTCCACACTGCGATGGAGTAACACCATCTGCAAGCCAGGCAGGTGCCTGGGGTGCTTTCAAATCACACATAGGAAGAACAGACCCTGCCTAGCAGATGGAGGACCGTTGGTGCAAATGGTGAATGATACAGAGAGAAGAACTGCTAGATAGAAAGCGTGTTCTGTAAGATAGTTATGTATATCTTGATAACGTGGTTGCCTGGTGATAAAGGCTAATAGTTCATACTTGTAGCATGAAATATTTGCTTCCTGTGGAAAAGGAATGCAGGATGGGAAAATCCCTATCAATTAACATGGAATTACACCCGTCCTTGGAACTTAATAGGATACTAGAAAGGGTTGGCACTGAAACACTCGGACTGGTTTGGCACCTCCAAAACTTCTGAGAGGAGTCAGAAAATCTCTTTGCTCACCACTCAGGCTGAAGAAAGTAGTTAGTACTGAAAAATAACCTCCATCCTTAGGTCATTATGTCCAAAACTAATTCTAGCAATTCACACTACAGCACCACAAAGCATCATGAACCCAGCAGGCTTCCACAGTGTCAGCTGCAGGTGTAGCAGCAGCATCATTCATGCCACTCTGTACATATGCACCA
>NW_009606506.1:69846-104929 GCF_000690535.1 Cariama cristata | reverse complement strand
TCTCCTATCTCACATTGCACAAGGTGACACCCAGAGCATTTGAACTCTTTTCTATGATATTTTGGGTCGCTTAATTTCCTAACCTGCTTCCTTCAAAATTTGCTGGTAGCTCAGGCACAGGAGGTAGCAGTCTGCAACTCTCTTGCATTTGGTTTAGTCTCCACATATTATCTTAAGTCCATTCAGCTAGAGAAAGCTGGGTCTTCATTAGCATCTTTTAATTCAAGTACTTGCAAATTGCAGTGGAGAGAAAGCCAACTACTTCACAGCTACAAGAGGTGCCTTTCAGTGAAAAGTTTGCACCAATTCCTCCATACTATCAAAGTGAAATCAGACCTTCAGAAGCAAAAGTAGAGAGGCCCTATGCTATCCGAGTCTATAGAACGACTGAGAACTGCCTACTGATACAGAGATTATAAACACTCGTTTACTCTGCCCTTCAATAGAGAACAAACTGCAGCATGAAGCATCTTGATCAACATCTAGGATGTCATTCTTGAACACATACATAATATCACATCATCCTTTACTGGTGCTTAAAAGCCTTATTTTACCATAAAATGAAAGATGGGCTAATAATCCTGATGGTCAAAACCCACCAACACCGGGCTTTTCCTAAGGAGGTGTTCTCATGGAGGACACCAGCTAGCTAACCCGGACAAAGACACATTGGCTGTGGCTAAGAAAGGGACAAACTAATTTTTACAGTTTGATTGTGTTTGGCTTAATGAAGTTTAATCATATCTAGGTATTGAGATTATTTTTCTTTTCCTATGCTGTTTGACAGAGCATGGCCATCAGCATATCAGCTAATGGTATTCAGGCATGACAGAATTTCCAGGATAGAACCTGTGCTGAGAAGTGGGGAATGGAAACATAGCCAGGGACTGGTTAACAGCTCTCTTCCTTCTCTTTACAACAATTGTTTCTATGGTAGCTTACAAATTTTCCATCCGTTGCCTCCCATGTTGGACATATCTATCAATTTCGTTTAGTAGAAACTCCTGTAAGAGATTCAGACTCTAAAAGTACTCTACTGAGTTTCAAGCCAGCTCAGTCCCTTCTCTCTTTCAAACTGAGTTTGGGAGCTTGTTTGCTCTATGGGTAAATTTTCCTGCAAGACCGAAGAACACAAGGCAATGGGCAGAACTATGGGATATCACTGGATTTCATTGATATCTTTCCAGTTCTAAATCACAGATATTCTTAAACATCTTTTCTTCACACTGCTACTGCAGGAGGGAATCTTTCTAGCACTAGCGTAAGTTTTGCTTCCTCAAAAGAATAATCCAGTGTGTTTCACATAACTGCTGGCTTACGTATCCCCATACAGTAGATGTAATAAAAATAAAGGTACTAATAGACATGGAGAAAATTTAATTTCATTAGCTTAGTAGTTTTGCTAGACTGCTGAGCAAGCTAAAGAGACGAAATCAGGTGGCGTTTCTATGCTTGTATAGCATATTCAGACTTGCTTTTTAAAAAGTTTTATAAGATGCTCATAATAGAGTTACAGTTTGCCTTTTGATATTTATAAGGAGCTATCAGGTAAAGAAGAAAAAAAAACCAAAACAGATTAAACTTGAACTGGATGGCACGTATAAAGTAAATCAGTGGAAGGGAGAAGGTTTCCTTTCCTCGTCCTCCCTCAATTTCTCTTTATTCTGAAAGCCTCAGCAACTTAACTAGAGCTGCCTTTAGACAAAGATAGTCAAATGTGGGTTACAAACTTGTATATCTTCAACAGATTGATACAAAATAGGCAGTGAAAAGGAAGCATGCTGCAATGCTGTAAGTCCTGAGTCACTAAAGTATTTTAACACTTGTTTTCAGCATAGCCTGCGCTATCTAGCAAAAAGAAATTGTTATCCTTCCAAAACCTACACCCAACAAAGGTTCTACAAATGCTCTTAGATGTTGAGCAACAGCGTCAAGGACATGGAAGTAGTAGAAAATGGCACCCCCTTTCACATCTGAGAAAAGCGATGCGGGTGACGTGTGGACTGTTACATTCCTAGGACTGGCTATGATTAATTTAAGATGCCAGCAGACACACTAAGGGCCTTTCCATGCTTGTAAAAATAGGTGGTTCTCAATAAAGCGTGAGAACTTACAGGAACTCAGAAGGAAAGTATAAATACACACTGTATTCCCTCATTCAAAGTTGAATTTTACAAGGAGATGTATGCTTATACACCCCCTCTTTCTTACTAAACAGATCCTTAAGTTTCTTTCTTTGATAAACTCCAGAGAAATTCCCTGATTAAAAACTAGACGTACAGGCTTTTGGGTTAGATCTTGAAGTTCCACATATACAAAACTCCAATAGTTTACTTCAGCGAGTTTTACTTACACGAGGCGTACACCACCCAGTGGTTATAGACTTTATGTTAGGTAACTTTGGACACACCACCGGTGGTGTTAATGAAAAAGCCTATTTGTATTTTAACAAGCTCCCAGTAACAAAAGTCTAGGGAGTAAGAAGCATCCAGCAGCACTAAAACGCTGAATGAATAGCCAGAAACATCTGTGTTTTGGGAGTAGCCTGCTGAGAGACCCCAATGGGACTTCTGCACAAAGATAGATGGCAGAATGTAACCCTTCTGTGAACAACTGTGGATTTTGGAAACATTCTTCTGCTATTAAAATAATCCCCCATCTTTAGTAAGATCTAAGAAGCTAGAGCATTTATTTTTTTGTAGCAGCTACCTACTTCCCTAGGACTTGCCTGCCTTACAAGGGCAGAGACGGAGGCAGTGGCTGTGTGTACTACGAAACAGGCCACAGAACTCTCAGGACAGTTTAGTATGAACGGACTGGACGAGATCTTGCCTTCAATGGCTTCTTGAAAGCAGGATATGCCTACTGTGTGCTCTGAACTACTTCATAAGATGACAGGGAGGCTCTGTACAGATGGTAAAATTCTGCAAGCTCTCATTAAGCAGATAAGGCAACACTCCAGCCAGGGGAATTCTCAAACACCACCTTGTTGGTGTGCCTGATCAATAAACATCACAACTTACATAGATTTGACTGCTGCCCAAAGGAAAAGCACTGCTTGCAGCAAATCAAACACTTCTCGTGCAGTCCATTTGTGAGAGTTTCAAGGAGCAGGGTATGTCATTGGAGAAATCATCAACTATGGTCATTTCTACTGGCTATTCTCACAAGTGCTATATCCTCATTGTAAGTCATTTCTGGCAAGAGCCCGTTTTTCTTTTTTTAAAAAGAGACTCCCTAGCTGTATGACTCTCTCTGTAAGCAGTCAACGTCAGTGTACTCAAAGCAAGTCTTTATAACACATCCAACCTTTTAAGTGCTCCCCAGTTCTATAAGAGGCTATGCTGAATTAAAGAATAAGAGTATTAAAATTAGACTCTCATCAACTTTTTTACCTTGATATTTGGATTACATCTAAAATTTTACTGATGCCAAATGAAGTTGAGTAATGCCTAGTATGATTAACTGATGTGCTCACAGTGGGGGAGGATGATGCTCAGTCCTAGTTAACAAAGCTATTCTAGTTTTTGTACAAGGTACTTTTAGTATTAATTTTCATTTTTGTTTCATTTTCCTGCATAGTCATAGGCAAAATTAATATTTCCCATTGAAATTTGTGGAAAAAGAATTTACCAACATAAAGTACTTTTTTTGTGAGCCAAAGTATTTGCAAGGTCAGTCATGTTCAGACTACTCATTAGGAAGCATGTAATTGTCGGATTAGTCACTGGAGACTTACTGTATCATAAGAATCAGATTAAGCTTTTCATGAATTTATGAACAGCTGCAGATAAATATTTTAACAGTTCTCTAGCTGTCATAATATACACTTTTAATCTCCTCTGAAGCATTATTTCTTTAAGTGTTTTTAGCACGGTATTTCTAGAAGAAATTGTTTGCTTCAAAGAACAGTTTGCCAGCAATAAATACACTTTAGAACAGCAGTATCTTACAATTCATCCTAATGCTCCCTTTCCGGTTCATACTTGCATAAGCTGCAATGCAGGACTGAGCAATCCACAGCACAGGTACCAAAGACAGTATACAACCAAGTCCAAATAGCCCCAAACAGGGCCAGCACAAAGCCAGGAGCCAAGAGCTGTGGCACGTTGAGAATGACCCCTGTGAAAGTATCTCCTCCCACAGAGCTGTGAGCCGGGCTAGCCCACCGCTGTGCCAAGAGCAGCCTATGATGATGAGCAGCAGGACCTTGCCTTTCCACTCAGCTCTGCCCCCTGAGTTTTGCAAAGTGTCTGCCACCAAATTTAATCACTATTTTGAGAAAGAATATCATCTGGCTCTTTATACTTGAAAGGTGGATGACCTTTGCCTTGTAATATCAGGGTTTACATTTCAAAATAGCATTGATGATGATAATAATATATCAACTTTGAAGTAATCTCACTGCAAAGCCTACGCCAAGGGTTTGACTCATCAATCAATCAGAGCTTAGCTGCAAATCTAGTGATTTTGGTTTCCTAATAAGGGGTTTTCAGTTCCCGTTAGCACATCGAACCAGTGACCTCAGATAGGTAAAACTGTGTCTTGGTTTGGCTAAAACAGGACCAATTCTCTTTTCAGTAGATTTTCCTTCCGTTAAGTTTCTTCTAAGTAACTGCACTTTCTGACGTTTTTCAGACAATGTCTGCTTTTGGAGTTAATGGCTCTTGACGGTTGTGGTTGTTGCTGGGGTAGCAGTGGGACTGGTATGCAGAAAGGCCCATGTTTGTGCTTGTTCCTATGGGAACCAAGGTCACAGCTGCCTCTCTTATGGTCCACAAGTGAAGAGGCCTAAAGAGGTCACACCTGCAGGAAAGTGTGGACAGGACAGGTGACCAACTGACCAACGAGGTATTCCATCCCATCCACATCATACTCAGTGAAAAGCTACGGGATCATGGGGTCAGCTCTCTTTCCTTTCATGGCCGGCATTGCTGTGGGACTCTGCTTGCTCTCCTGCTTCCGATCCTGACCCGTGTGTTCCTGAATCTGGTTCCCATCTGCTGCTGAGTCCAGTCTGGGACATCCCACTGCCCACACTGCTGCGTGAGTGGTGCGAGCTGCCTCCGCACACAATCCCATGATCGTCATTGGGAAGCTCAATATTGGTTTTGTATATTTTTATTTCTATTATGAGTAGTAATAGTATTAATATTATCATAGTCTTTTTCATTGTTATTGTTATATTAAAGTTGTTTTGATTTTCCAACCCATAAGTCTCTCCCCCTTTTCTCCTCTCCTTCCCCTTCTGGGAAAAGAAGGGGTTAATAGAGACAAAAATAGAGCTGGCCCATCCTTAAACCGTGACAAAATGTTATGCTGATCTCCACATGGGACATTGGGGACAATGTTCAGTTGGATGGTGTGACAGCACCTCCTTTCCCAGAGCTGGGGTCAGTGGCCAGCTCACAGTTGCTCTCTTCCCTTTCCCACATGACTTCATCGCTTTCCTTTCCTTGATAAGCCGCTAATCACCTGGTGGATACAGAGCATAGATTCACCTAGGCTCACCAGCACTGTAGCTCACATGCCAGTTGCCAGCTGTTTCTCTGAAATTCCCTGTTCTCTTCTACATGTCTTGTTGGCTCTGCAAAATAAATCTTCAGAACTGTAATGTCTGCAGGGTTATAAGCTACTATGTCATACATGTACTATATATGAAGCATTATGAATAGTTGATAAAGAACTGAATCTTTCTCACTCAAATCTTTCATCAATTCTAAAATTCTAGTTTCTGCCTCTGGGGCAAGATACCATGAAATAGTGTGTACATTGTACACTACATGGACTCTCAGCTAAATACCTGGCTGAGCAGAGAAGTTACTTGTCCCTGGAACAATTCTAGCAACCCTTAAATTGACAGTTTTAGAAAGGTTCTAGAGATACACAAGCATAGAAAGGTTCTAGACAAGGCTCACAGTGTTTAGCTTGATGTTACACCTTAAGAGGTCCATCCTGTGATTAACGCAGGGCAAGCTGATCTGAGGGGTGCTCCAATCAATCACCAAAACTGGTTTTCCACCTTTGCTCCTCCACATTACCAAGACAACAAAAAAGCCGGTGTGAACTAAATGAGCTGTTCTGACAAAAGCAAAGATACCTCTTTCTAAGCATGCTGAATGAACACATTTTGATCACCATTCAGAAGCACTTTATTCTAAAGTAAGAGGTAGAAAAGACATCAAGTAGTAAACTTAGTTCCGTTGTTTGGAAATTTAAAATCTCTGCTTAAGGTCTTAATTTCCCCCCCCTCCTTCATTCCTGCGTACCCTTCTCAATTCTGCCAAGAAACTGAAGTACTGAAATATCCCTAGAAAGCCATTCCAACAGGATATATATCCTTCCCGGACAAGTAAATTTTGAGAGTCGCATTAGGAAGCCTTCTACATTCATATTAACACATGTTAAAACAGATACGGGAGTTTGTTGTAAGTTTGGCTAGGGATCTCAGGTTTTGGATACCCATTCAAGCTGAAGCAGGCACTTAAGCTTCACCTGTTTCTAGTCTGTTCTCTCACTAACATTTTTTAAGCTCTTTATTAAATTCACTGGGAGCAATGTAAAATAGAAAGACCATGTTAGGAGTGTAGCAGCCAACAGCCTTTCTTCACCGAAGAAACCAAAATATCTCTACGGAGACTGAGACATGGTCTATATGGGTTTGGGGCAGAATTTCCCTTTCATCTTTTGGCAAAATATCACAAACCTGTCTGTCAGTTCACTGAATATGTGACTACAGCTCCATCAGTCTAAAGATGTTATTTCAAGACAGGTACTTTCCTCCCGACACTTACATTGACACAAAACAGAATGCTAACACAACTACTTACACATAAGATCAGGGGGAACATACAGCTTTAGTGAGCATTTAGATACGCTCTGAGGAAAATGATGATTAAAATCAGTCCACAAATTACTGAAACTCTTGCTGTAAATTAAAATGGAAACAAATGGTTTAAAGAATTTTGCATGGTTCTGAGGAGCAACATCAAATAGCTCATGCCTTCAT
The DNA here is from genome assembly GCF_000690535.1 of Cariama cristata. NCBI lineage: Eukaryota > Metazoa > Chordata > Aves > Cariamiformes > Cariamidae > Cariama > Cariama cristata. The sequence goes on along the minus strand of NW_009606506.1, from coordinate 97,920 downwards.
TTTTGCTAATAGGAAAATTGCTATTTGTCTAATAGGAAGCACATCAGTATCTGCCGTTCTAAAGCCTTTGTCCCAGGTTAACCAATTGATTAAATAGTTAAGAACTGTAATAAGGTGCTCTAATATCAGATTGCACTGTAAACTCCATAGCATTTACATGGCAAGGAACAAATTTAAATGGAATGCCTTTGTAATACAGTTCTAGATCTTTCAGTACTACCTTGGCTCTTGGTACTTTCCATTCTCTCTGTATATATCCTTCATAAGGAACATACAAAACCATGATAATGGATTTGGGACAATCTTGCAACTGACTCTTGACTTCTTGACTTGAAATGTAACAAGAAGAAATTGCTGCTATTAAAGTTGAAATAAGTTGTATTCAGGACAATTCCACTGCCCCAATCCAGTTTCCATGAAGAGAATGTAAAGATTCCAGGAATATCACACTGATCATAAACCCTCAGCTTCCCTTCCTCAGAGCATTTGGAGACAAAGGATTCATGTTAGTGGCCTATTACCCATGTCTTGAGAACCTGTAATTCCCTCCTCCAGCTGCAACTCCTTAATCTTCCCCTTTCCTTCTCCCTGCCTCCAAGTTAAGTCTTGAAACTTTCACAGCAAGACTTCATCCTAATTGTGTAGATCTTACGCACTGGTGCCAAGTCAGAATAATTTCAAACGAAAGGCTTTACTGACACTTAAAACTTGACTTCCTAAAGATGGATATCCGAGTCCTTCAGGAAATCAGCACCAAAAGTGGCTCAACGCCCAGTAATGCTGAATAATCCCTGTTCTCATGGAAATTCTGGAGAGATAACTGCAGTATAATTCAGCATCTTAACTTCTGTATAGATTCAACATACTTAATTTAGCCATACAGATTTCAAAACCTTTAATCCATAAAGAAGGGGGAAGGAGGTGGGGGGAAGGGAAGCAGTTAAGTTCCTTGCCTTGCGACATACTATTCTTCATGAAGACCATAGGAAAGAACCACTAATGACTTGTCAAAGCTGTCCTTTGTTTTATTTTCACTCTTCCTTCTCCTTTCCCCTAGTCTCTACTTAACTTTTGCAGTCTTTCCTGAAGCATGACAAAGGTGACAGCACAGTACACCACTTTGAGAACTAGGGTCTACCATTCAGAAACAGAAACTGTCAGCGGGGAGGTCTGGCTACATAAGCCACGTACTCCCTTACACTCATATTCATCCGAAACACCCTACCAACCTTTCAGTGCACGGAATTCCGTGATAACATATCACTAAACAAAACTTGGACAGGATTGGGCAGGCACTTGTCTTTTGCCAATCCATAAACATTTTTTATGACTAGCATTCTGATTGCTGGTATGCAGTAAGACAAGCTGCCCTTATTATACAATAAGCCTTTTTATAGAAGATGGTAATTTTTCCAGTGCTCCTACTCTTTAAGGCTTTATAAGTGCAACCACTCACTTCCAAAAGCACAAGTGATTGCAGAAGCTGTGCTCTTACTGTAGGTATTAACTGCTTGCTATTGTTTGGCTATTACTATTGTTTAAGAACATACGCTAATTTAAGTGTCCGAAATAGGATCCAACACTCCCAGACTGGTGGTGTTAGACTACACAGATATAAAGCCTTCCTTGGACTGCTTTGTTATAAACTGCTTCCCTAGAACAAACCCAGCGTCAGAAGAGCAGTACCAGTTTGATCCCGCCCCACTGAAGTACACAGGAGTTGTGATTTCAACAGCGGAAGAATATTACTCCCTTACAGTCTTTATTTCAGAGCTGGAGAAAAATATTGCATGATTTCCAAGCAGTGCAATTAGTGACAAAGTGAGTGAAAAGCCATGTCTTGCCGTTGCACTCTGGTTAGTTTGAGAAACAGCTTTTGTGGCACTGATGTACCGGAAGGATTGTGGCCGGGTAATTGCACAGCATTCATCTTTACTGAAGACTGCCGAACTGTGGGAAGCCGCTGCTTTTCTGGCCCATTGGCAGCATGGAAGAATACACCCTATCTGATTGCCTCACTGACCATACAAACAAGCTGTTACCATGGGCCTAGTGTATGTACTGAAAAAAGCAGCCGAGTATTGCGTATCTTATTTTTCGCTAGCTATTTATAATTCATTCTGCACCTTCTGAAGTATGTGTACGGAATAGCACTCTTCACTGATTTAACTTTTTTTTTCTCTTCTGTAATCAAACACCTCGTGCAATGTCTGTCCTGAAGCATGCCAAAGGTGACAACATATTACTTGCCCTTAAGATCCATATCTTGAGGAAAAGCATGATACTGATTCCAGTCAAATTCCTGTTTAATAAAAAAATAGGGAGAGAGACCACTTTTTCTGACACTGTAGAATAACGGAAAACTTTTTTCAGACCACAAGGTGGAGCAGTAGATCCTTAGAGATCTTAGGGGATCCTAACTTCATAATGAACATAACAGCAACCTACTGCATTTGTAGAAAAAAAGAATTACTGGAGGACCTAACAGGGTGGCTCATGACTTTCAAGTACAGAGCTGCCCAGTAATAGCAATGATTGCTCCCAAGCAGACTCTTCTTGGATTTCCCAATTCATTTCATTTATTAGGACAATATAGGAGTGGCAGTTTTTAGTGATGCTTAATTCACATCAAGGAGCTCACTTGTCAGTATGGTCACAATGACAGCAAGGAGGCAATCCATTGATAACAACATGTTACCCCTTGAACACACCATTTTCTAAATAAGTGCAACATTAAAATGGAGATACAGTCTCTTCCCCCCAAGGAATGATACAAGACGAAATAATTTCTCAAATACTAAGTTTAGGAGGTTGTTGTCTGCAGTCCTCTCAAAAGTTTTACCTTTGGAAAACAAACAAGCTCCACACAGACTTTCACTACCACTCTACAATAAAGAGCAATGCTTCCCCCCCACCCCCTTCTTCAATGTTAATAAAACCCGCCTTCTAGCAAGTCTCAGCGCCATGCCTTCTTGGCAGAAGCATCATTATTTCACAACACCAGTAACAGAAAGCAAAGAGTTTCAGTGAGCGAGGACAATTAAGTATATTGGACTTAACTATGATATTCGAAAGCCCAAGTGTTCAAGGCCAAGTGTTATCAAAATATCAAGTCCACAGCTTAGAAGCTACTCAAAAGTATCTTTGCTACATGACTCTTTGTCAGCATGCAGGACTGTACCTGTCTATTGATGTCCGATAAGACTGATGCTAGAAGAAAGCTCAAAAGCTTGTGCCTCCAACTGAGGGGTGATTATAACTGTATATAGGCATCTTATTTATGAGATTTATCACAAACCTAAGGAATAGCTTGTGCTGTGCAGTGGTTTTGTCTCCTCTCTAAAGAGAAATGCAGATGTGACAATGAGATCATGAGGCAGGTGTTGGTGAGACCAGAGACACTCCAGGATTTTGTTTTGGGGAAGAGTTTGATCATTTGCTCCTTTTCTGCAGTTTGTTTCCTCATTTATGTAAGGCTCTACAGCCTTAGTTAAAAATCAATAAATTTGCAAACCACAAGGGAGAAATCCTGACCCAGCTGAAGTCAATGGGTGTTTTTTTTCCATTGACGTCACCAGAGCCAGGATTTCAACCCAAGTAACAGACATGTCTCTCTTAAGGACTCCTAAGTAGACTTTCCAGGCTAAGAATTATGCGAGAAGAAAAACAGAGTAAAGTAATAAAAAACTATTCAGACTAAACTGATATAGAAGACTTCCACTGACTAATAACTGATCTTCACTCAGTGCAATAGCTCAGTACTTTACCTAACAAGCAAAATGTCAGGACTTACATAGATGATGGTCATTATTACACAAAATTAATTTACTCTGTGAAAGTTAGGCTCTGATCTCGGCTTTCTCCTATGTAGGGTTCAAGCAATAAAAAAAAAAGTACTATTATAAGAAGTGCTTTTTACTCTCACAGTTTCATAGAGACAAATGATTAGGCAAGAATCTCTTTCCAGCTCCAAAGGCTAAAGATAAAACCTATGAAAATACAAAGCAAGTACAAGACTAAAAGCCAGCAGGCAAATAAAAGGATTGGATTAGAAGATCTTACATTTTAAGACATTTTAAATTATTCTGGGGCCTAACCTATGGTTTTTGAACTTTTTAAATTGGCAGTTGTAGGAATATAGCTGGCATCGGTTCTCTCTCTCTCTCGACTCTTCCCTAAAAGAAAGTGACAGAAAACAGTTACCAGGCTATTCCTAAATTGCAGGTTAATCTTTCACTGACACACACAGACCCTGATGACAAAGTCAGTGTCTCTAACCCTAAATTAAGAAATTTTGAGATCTTCCAGATCATCTACATTTTTCCTTCTAAATACTTTGACAGTCATGAGGTATTACATGTTTAAAAGCTGGTTAGAAATATGAAAAAAAAAATAGCTGAGTGATAAGTTGAAAACACCAAGCTCAGCCACGCTGATTTATCATAAGCTCTGAGTAATCAGTGAACAAAATTGCCCCACAACCTGCCCTAGCAAAAGTTTGCACTGTGATGAAACAAGAAGGATTTTGCTTCAAACTGTTAATAGACCTCTCCTTCATCTTGGCAGTGAGCTATGATGGGGCCTGAGGTCATTTTCACATTCTTCTATGGCATTTCAAGCTAGGAGGGCCTGTGCAGAATGGCAGTGATGAAGTATGTACTGGACAGCTTGGAATGAGGGGAAAATTTACTTCATTGCTTGAAGCCTATTAGGAAAATAGTCCACTATAGAACAAACATAAAGCTCAGCTTTCAAACTTAAATAAAAACTTTCCTCTGATTAATTCCCACGGAAGAGAGAGAGTAGTCAGACAGAAAATGAAGGAAGGGTGTTGCTAACCAGTACAGCTGGACTGATGCAGCACTGTTGTGGCTTCATACTGCTCTACATGAGACTCACTTTGCCCTTTGGAGCAGGGGAAAATCAAGAGAAGTAGTTCTTAGAGTCCTCCTGTTGTAGGGATGCTACTGAAAAGTTTTGCTTTGTGCTCACAATGCTCAAATTCTCAGAGACCCCACCTGATGGCTCTGCATTGCATACAGAATATTACCAGCGCTACCCTAGGCCAAACACAGATTTATTTTTTTTCCCCAAATGGAAAGGTTTTCTGTGAAGAACACTGTGACAGTTTTTGTGAAATTCCTGTGTTCAGTGCCAATAGAAAGGTACAAGGTAAAAAAGCCACAGCCATTTGGAAGCTACCCTTGCGCAGACCTTCCAAAATTTTAGCACATTCCAATAGCAACTGTAATCTTTGATAAGAGTACAGGGGTTTGCATTGTTCTAGGCAATTATGTAGTAGTAGCCATCACTGGAATGGTAAATTTGCCAAAATCGTTGCTAACAGCATCACACACAGCCATTAAAGTTTACAAATAAATTAAATTGGTGCAACATTTGTCTTATATAAGAAAATACTATTTATGGCTAGATAGCATACTATCCATTTCAAAATATGTGTGACATCTGTACTTTGTAGTTTATATAGCAAGTCTAAGAAATATAGACATACTAGAAAACTGTACATAAAGAGTACTTCCCAGTGGTGTTGACAGAAAACAGAAGTGGGTTTTAATAAAACATGGAGAATGGCTTTATAGTGTACGTGTTTCCCTTCTGCTTTAAAGCCCTGTATAAATGTGCATTATCTGTATGTTACAGTCCTTTAGTGGCATCAGAAAGAACATTCATCCTGAAGGCTTCATTTATAATGACTGAGAGTAAAGGTTAGAATTACTACAATTCTTAGAGACAGGAACGTACAACTGTCTCATACTTCTGTGATAGAACATAACCCTTTATTGATAGGAAGAATTTAGAGGATTCTGTTGTGAAAGAGTTTATAAAGATTAAGATAGTACAGAAAGTATTACACTATTACAAATAAATCTCTAATAAAGCCTGGAAGGAAAAGGAATGTTTTGCTTTGGTCACTGAGTCCAAAAATTGGAGTTACAACTTAAAATTGGATTAATCGCTAAACGGTAGGGCAAGTTTTAAGTGTACCTCAGAGTGCTTGTACTTGATTCTTCTCTAGCAGAATTTCAAGGCATTTACCTCCTATTGGTTCGTACATTAATCCTCTTGAAAGCTGCCTGGCACTTGTCTAGAGCTGATTTAAGATGTCTTAAGTACTTTGTTTTACCCTGGCACAGTTATGAATCTTATGCTGCCTAAAATGGGTACTGCCTGCTCTCCAGAGGGTGCTTAACTTTGGGGCTGTTTTTTATTTTGACAACTTGCAAAAGAAAAGCAGTCTAAAAGAAACACCCTCCATCTGAGGTTGTGCTGTGAACCAGAAATTGCACTGTTACACGTACAGAACAAAGCACATCTAACGTGCCTCATCTCACTGTGCACCTTAGCTACTACTGTGGCTACCGCTCTGCCAGGGCAGTGGTATCACCTCGTGTTAGGCACCCAGCGCAGGTGGGATAACTAGGAGGTGAGCCTCCCCATGTATACCTTGTACAATGTACACAGGACAGGAGCAGCTCCCACAAGGGCAATCCTGAGAATGTCAGAAAGAGTGGAAAGACCAAAGCAAGGACTAACACTGCCTAAATGAGGGGCTGAAATCCAGAGGGTTCACCCCAACCTCTTTTCTAGTAAGGTGGAAGAACATCTCAGGGATATAAACTCAGTGTTTTTGAAGCATCAAAGGCGCAGCTCAGGAATTGGGTACCATAACTTATCGTGGGTACAAGAAGTGCCCACATAACTCTTCAGTCTGTCAATATATGCACCTGCTACACCAGGAAATACCTGTAAGGTGGGAATTTTAGTCAGAAAAGCAGGAATCACTACTACACTGTAATTCATTAGTTTAGTTCACTCTCTCAGATTGCAGTCTCTTCAGATTACAAAAAGAAGGCTGAAACACTTGATTGAGGTACTTAAGCATCTTCACAGAAGGGAAATAGAAAGTATTGCAGGGTATTCTAATTTATCAGAGAAAGCACTGCCACAATCGAATGTCAGATACTCAACTTAGAAATAATGAATTATTTTTTTTTAATTATTTTTCATAACACCAAAGTTATTAGCCTCTGAAATAAACTACAAAAAAAGCAAAGGATCTGCCTGGTATCTTCAAATCAGGACTGTCTTCTTCTGTCTGAAACTCTTGTTTATGTTAGACAGGAAGGTAGATCAAGGTAGCTCACAATCCATTCTGGCATTAAAATCAGATAGATCCATGAATTTTGAAAACATTCGTTTTAGTTTACAGCTGACTGAGACAAAACAAACACAAATGAACAAGTTCTCTGAGAAGGGAGAGAAAACTATGACTAACAGTCTGTATCTGAAGTAAAACTGTAGTTGCCAAAATCTCCCTGGCACCAAGCAAGGACTTCCCTACATTTAAGAGACAGCTAAAGCTGATAAAGTAGTATTTCCTTTCATGTACATGACTATATTCTGTACATCACAGAAAATAGTTTTTCAGTACACACATTTCAAGGAAAACTTATCACATGAGGTTATGTTATTATGGATTTTCTAGTGCTGGAATCCAGCAAAACCTGCTTATCTTGATCCACAAACTCACAGCAAATAGCTTCTGATGTCTTAATTCAAAAATATTTTTAGCCATGGATGTTCTGCCACCAATAAATTAGGGTACATTCTGACAGACACTTGATTTTGTACATCTCAAGTACAGCCTACATCTTACATGGTGGTTTTGTTGATAGGCAACTGTGTTCTTATGTCACCCCTAATAATTGCAAGGTTAGGGAAAAAACACGAATAGAACACTCCTATTAATAAAATGATAGAAGATTATTTTTTCCTCTTCATTTAGCATCTCTTAAGCTTCCAGTCATGTCTATGGCAAAGCAGCAGTGTTCTCCATCTAGGCATCTGCACGCTGAGCCGGCAGTCCAGTACTACGGCACTTCCCCTGACCAGCACCTTCTGAAGAGTTTGTGAACTGGGAAGTTTACCATTTTGTTCCCAACAGCGTTAGCTGTTCCAGGAAAAGATACTACCGCTCCTACAAACCCTGTCTTATTGAACATTTGTAATAGGGATTTCATAAATCACATAACAAAAACAGTCTACAAGCTGGCTCCACATTCCAGCTCGCTCACTCACTCCTTGTGTGAACCAGCCAGGTAGTTAAAAAAGGCACAAAATCAACAAAATGGATTTGGGCAGGAACGTTAGTAGGTAGACTTTCACACTGTTACAAACTCCAGCTTATTTACTTACCAAACTACTGCCAAAACTCACCTTGATGCTAATTAATTTATTTAGAAACAAAAGGGCCAGCTCCACTGGTTCTTCTGCTATAAGGAGGCACGATGTAAAAACAAAAGCTCTCACTGCAACCTTGTAAAGCAGATTTTTAACTTTCTGTGGTCACACTCATGGCAGAAGATGGGAATGGTCTACTTTCCTAAGCCAGCAGCAGTGAGAGTGTTGTGAAGGTCAGCAGCAGGACCCCCCCGCAAAGCTCCAGAGCTCCCATTGCCACACCAGCCATCCTGGACTAACTGGATTTATATTCTCTCAAATCCACCATGTCTATTTATTCTTTTGGTTTCCTGCCAGACAACATAGGCCAGGGTTCTGTTCCTTTGACTATCTTTAAACTACACAATGTCATAAATGTGATCATTTCATTAATTTATGTATATAGGACCTTAGCCAATGACTTGGGTGTTATTCATGAATGAATCATGCTGCTCTGAGTGGCTGGGTATATTTAACTCTCATTAATTTGTTCAAAATAGCTACTAATGGGTTTCTTTAGCTCATTACTCTTGTAAAAAAGTAAAGCCAAAGAGATGACTGGGTTTGCATGGAAGGGCTTGGGTACAACTCAGTGACCAGCTTATAAATACACTGCACTTCAAGTGATTTCAAGGCAGTAGCAGGTTAACAGCTCAAGGCAAAAAATGCAGGCTTCAGTTGGCATCAGCCCATGAACAGCATTGAACCATTTCTGGAAAGTATTTGTTTTCTTTTGAGTGAAAGGAATGCTATTAAAATTGGAATTCTGGGAAAACTGGAGGCTCTGAGCCCAAATTGAGAGTAGAAATATAAATAGGTTCAAATCTAGCAACGGTTTGTTAGAGGGAATAGCTAAATATAAGGGCATCAAAAGAAACATGTCACTCACCATGGTATAGCTCCATCGGTTTTATGATTCAGAAATACTTTCCATGAAAAGGTTATATAATTGGAAGATTTTATTGCATACTTGGAGGATTTTATATGTGCAAAGTGCCGCTGAAGTTTTTATAGTATGTCATGCGATCTGTTTTGCAGAAAGATGTTATTTTTGACTACTATAATCTATTGCTGGCTGGGCTCCACATCATCATACAGCTGCTGTTAAAATCATCATCTTGGCTTTGACACTGAGGTTACATCACACTCCTTTGTATCTCTGACTTCTCTTTTTTGCTGTACCATGCAAACCCTTATTGCTTTTAATCTCAGGTCAGTCGAGGTCTGCCCTTCCACCCTTTCTTCCCAGGAGTCAGCAGCAGGCTCAAGCTCACCTCCTTCCAAGGTGACCTCGGTGGCTGCGCAAGCCAGCTGGTAGCCAGTTTGCTGAAGAGCCAGAACTAACATTCATGTACTAAGAAACGCTTGCCTTTCTGATTACCTGGTGTTTCTACCTACGGTGATCCTGTACAGTCTAGATTACAAGATCTTTGCATCGAGGACTTCCTTTTCCATTCACAAGGGTCTGCATAGATTAGAGTTTCCACCCATCTTCCTCATCGTGTGAGCAAACGTACTGCATTCTATCAACTGTTTGCTGATGCTGTTTGAAGTACTATTTATTCTATATGAAAAAAACAAGCGGTGCCAATCAGATACAGAGACTAACTTGTATTTCAGTTCACCAATTGGGAGATCTTTGGTTTTAGACTTTTCCTGTACAAATACTAGAAACACTCGTATCTGAAAATACACTGCAATATTTGCTCAAAGTTTGTTGTTTTAACAGACATCCCCATCAGTTAACGTTTTGACTAGAATACTCATGGTACAAATGCAGAAGGCTAATGAGCACAAATAGTTCAAAGTTGTTTCAACTACCCCTGGCCTGGCCTACTTCTTGTATGTGCATCAACAAATCTTTTTAGGATTTAAAGAGCAGCTGTTTAAATGATCTTTTTTCAGTCATTAGCAAATTAATGCTTCTTTCTTTCTGGTATTTAAAATCCTTGTAGGATTGAGAGGAGTAGTTAGAGCTGTACTCCTCTTTGCTTCCCCCCCCCAGGATGCTGTGAATGCCGAAGAACAGAGGGAGGAGACAATCTTTGTGTGGATTCTGTTATAGCAAAATTAAGAAGTTGTTTTGGCACCGAACACAGGAATGCAAAGCCTGTCTTGTATTTTGTCCTTCATTAATTTTTTTAAACTTCTGTGTAATTTTCCACCTGAAGTTTCACACAGATTGTTCTTGTAGAAGCTGAGGATTTGACCTAATCTAGTTTTGCACAAGGTTAAGTTAAGACACAAGGCTGTCTTAACTCCATGTATACACTGGTGCCTTAAGGGATGTATATGGACCTCATGAAATCTGTTAACAGAGAGGTGTAGCTATTTTCAACAGTCCAAGGCCAACCTGTGGCTTTTGAGCTGCATGTGACCGAGCAGCAAGTCAAGTATGTCTCCTATACCAGAGATGTATTACAGATGTTAATTACCTCAGAGTTTTAGCTGTAAAGGGAATTAGGAACCATTAGGGATTGCTGAAACCAGTGTTGCCTTGTGGGATGCAGCTGTGTGCTCAGCCCCGTCCCATCACACCGTGGGGGAGTGGAATCCCCTGGAGTGCTGTCAGTATGTCACTGCCAATGCAGCAATCCCACAGACTGCATTCCCTCAGCTCTCTGAGCTAGGTAGATCTTGGCAAGCTAGTCTGAAGTGTTCGCCAAACCCTGTGCTCCCTAAGAGTTCAGCCATCTGGGCTATACAAATCTGACTGGCTCCTTGGAACCGTGCAATTAAAGCACAGCCGGTTCTGCGGCCAGTGGCACAGGCGGGAGTGAGACAGCTGGCATCGTGTCACTGCCTACCACAGTTTGACTTCATAGATCAGGTAGGCATTAACGGCGATGCTGCCCTTTCAGAGAAGTCTCGTCTGATGCTCAAATTCACACCAGCGGACCTAAAGCAAGAAGCCCACCAGGATGCCGGTTTGCCTCCTCCCTGGCCCACAGCTTGTTCACACATGCAGGATGGTATGAAGTCTCCTTCCAAACAACACCTCGTGTTCATAAGACACCATACACAACCCACTCCTATGATGGAGCCCCTGTGCAACTACAGTGTGAGGTTGATGATATATCACACATATACTGTTTATAAGTATTTGCCTACCATTCTAGTTTGTAGCAATTTGAATGATACTTTGACCATCATTTCTTTTCCTTTGAAGTGCCCATGATCTCAGAAAGGGTTCAGTGAACACCATGAAGGTTGATTCTGGATATTGGCTAGGAAGAGCAAATATCAAGATAATTTACAAACTACCTGACTTTTTGGTATTTTTTTTACCTAATTAGAAGCTGCTAAACAAGAAGTTTCCAGAAGGATCCAAAACATTAAGTCAACTTGATGTGACTAAGCACCCTTACTTTGATATTTATCACAATTTCAAAATACTTCAATCATTTAGTTACCTGAAAAGTAACCCAGCTATGAAACCCTGCCATACTGTGTAACTGCTCTTTGCTGAAAATTACACCACTCCTTATTAATCCCTTGCGGAGGCAGGGAGGGGGAAGAAAAAAAAGAAAGAAACCTCCTTTAACTAAAGCCTGGAATGACTCGTAGCCAAATAGATGACGCTTAAGCAAGTATGCCTAAGTACAGTACACTTCACAGTTCATCATGGTATTAGTCATACTTAAAAAACCACGTATTTTAAACTGGCATTTAATACATACATCCACTATACATCTCCAGGATTAATTTTCTCAAACACAAATTTCCCTGTTCAGTTTGTGGCATCATGTTTTCCACAGTATCTTGACATTAAAGTTAATCAAACACCACTCTGCAAACTCCATACCTCCCAAATACAAGCTAGGTTTGTGAGTCAGCTCCACACACTGTAATACTATCAAAGCAAGACAAGTGTGGCACTTCAAAGGCTGTCACAAGAAATCTGACAGTAAAACCACCTAAAATAATTTTTCCAGATAGTAGATACAGTGAAAGCAACATGTAGTATCCCAGATTGATTTAGCTGAGTATGTTTCAACATTGAACAGAGCTCAGAACTGCAGGGTACCAAGTATTTGTTAAATACAAGTATTTTTTTTCTCTACAGTATTCAAACATATGACACTTCAACATGACAATTGCAGAACACAGCTTACAAACACCACCGAAATATTATTAAAACATGTATCACTGGTACTGTAGCAGCTTATGTGAACACAGGTTGCATTCACACTACACTCCATAGAAACATCATAAGAAGATTCTTGTCCCCAAAGTGATACAACCAATATATTTCAGCTTTGTTTGTTATTCTCAAAGCTTTAAGCTATTCTTTATGTCTGTTGATACACCTTGTCTGTTTCATTGCAACATTTTAATTTTCAAATGCCTAAACTTAGGATTGAATGCTGAATTCATGGCCCTTACCACTATATTACCACACATTACTTTTAGAAGTAGATTTGTGGTACGACTAAGAGAACAGAGTTTGTTTTTCCATTCTTATTCTCCAGTATAAACTCAAAATTCCCTCTCTGAACAGCCACGCTAGGCAGCTTACACTAGTACTATCTGTGAAAAGCAAACATGAAAGGTAAAGGAGCAACAACTAATCAGACTTTTAAAAGCACAACAGTAGTTTCAGAAGTACTTTTTAAATATGCAATTTATTCGGCTCACTGGCATGCTTTAGATAGCTACAGTCATGCTGTTAGCGTTTATACTTTTATAGACTACACATACCTTCTGTAAGTTTATATATTTAAAAGTAATGCAAACTTACTTCCTTTTGCAAGGGAAGTTTTCAAATTACTAAACCAGTACAGCAGATTTTAAAGGTTTGCAAAAGTTCCTACTACTTGCTATCAGGAGAAACAGACAGCTACTGCTGTTTTTCTTTTGCTGAACAATTTAACCATGATTTTCACAATCTAGTTTCTTTTTCGTATGTAACTCCTAAGGATAGCAGTCAGTTATTCAGGACATGTAGTTACTCTGTCAGCTCCTTATTTATCAAAACAATCTAATCATTTTTTATACAAACTTTACATTAACTGAACGGTTCTGGACCAAGCTATCGAATAAAATAAAAGCTACACTTTACAGGTTATTCAGGACATGTAGTTACTCTGTCAGCTCCTTATTTATCAAAACAATCTAATCATTTTTTATACAGACAAACTTTACATTAACTGAATGGTTCTGGACCAAGCTATCGAATAAAAGCTACCCTTTACAGGTACCACAAAGCAGAGGACTGACAGAGCATCCAGTTATTAAACATGATGCCAGCTATAAATGGTTTATAGTATCACATGTAGCCAGGTGCTGGAAGAGTCTTCTTTCTGTGACCTGGATCATATAAAATAGCTAAGAAATTTCCAGATAATTTCTACATTAGATGATCCTTTTGTATTTCAGTAGGCAATACTTTTTATGATACTAGCACTGACACATCAGGGCTTTTCCACAGGTGACAGTTTCTGTAGTATGAACTCACAGGAGAATCCTCAGTCAAGTAAAGTTACATATTCCAGGATGGTGCAAGCAGCCCCAGCACTGTCCTGCTGCACTATAAAGATGCTGTACTTGGGCCTATCAGTGAAACCTAGTACGTACTCCACATTAATGGCAATGAATATCACTAGGCTGGAAAGGGGTGTGTTGTCTAACACATTTCATAAGAATAAAGGAATTCATTATGGCAAAAAAAACAAAATATGCCATGGAAGTCCAAATTCCGTATGACTGACCAGTAGTGATTCATTTTCAAGCCAGAGGTTCCTGCAGACACCTTAACACAGTATGATTTAAACTGCACTTACAGGAACTCACATAATATTTTTTTTCCTCTGTTGCTGGCCTCCATGCTCCCTTTTGAATACACTAACAAAACAACAACATTTTTCATAGTCCCTTTCCCTTTTAGCTCTGCAAGTGTGTTCAGCATCATTTCTTTCTCAGTTAGGGATTAATTTTCAGGGACAATTTTTTTTCCTTTGAAGCCAAAAAGCAGAGGGGAAACATTAGGGGGAAATAGGAGCTGTGGTCTACAGCTTTTTTCAGGGGTTCTGTCCCTGAGACCTTAAAAAAAATACAGGAAAGGGACAAGAGAACACAGGTTCTTCCTTCCTGATATTTCCTTTCTACTTCCCAAAGGCAGTGGCTTTGTCTTTAGCCAGTAAAAGTAAGCAACAGAGAAAGCAAAATGTAACTAAACCATAGACTACAATGTCTAATTATTCTCTTTCCAGGTGCTTTTCTTATTCCCTATATCCTCTTCTTAATCATTGCTGGAATGCCCCTGTTCTATATGGAATTAGCACTGGGACAGTATAACCGAGAAGGGGCTGCTACTGTGTGGAAAATCTGTCCAGTTTTCAAAGGTAAGTGTCCCTCTGCTCACTTGAGTAGCACCGTGAGGGTGCCACACACTTGTGATCACAAACAAAGTAAAGGTCTCTTATCTTTCCACAGACAGCATGATCTTTGCTGACCTTTCCCCAACCCTTGAAGTCAGAAGTCTTTTTTGTTATCACAGGTGGAGCAAAAAAATGGGAAAAGCCACAGAAATCATCTTCAGGGTGATTGCTGAGGAGTACAAGAGAGCAATGAGCAGGAGCAGTTCAGCCCTGTCCTCCCTTTCCCCTGCATGTTGGGGAGCAGGAGGAAGTGGGTATCTTTAGGTGGAGGGAGAGGTTGGCAATGCAAACATCTGGAAATACCAAATCCCATCCCGGTCCGTTCAGCCCTATCTCCCCCAGTGACTAAGATAACAACTGACTCCATTCAGTTCACTGTGTGGAGCTTTCTCTGCAGAAGTCAGCATACCACAGCGGCTAGAACATTAAAAGTGGAGTTGTGAAGACTGTAGTTCAGCCACCAGACTTGTAACAGCATACGAGTTATCTGTGGGTCTGTACCTCAGTTTTTCTGCCTGTGAAATGCAAGCAATGATTCTCATAGACTTTGTAAAGTGGTTTTCAAATCTAGCAATGAAAAGCACTTATTAAAACCTGAAGATTATTATTACCATGGAGTGCCCTCCACTAGGGTTAAGTCTCCAGCATCACTGAATAAAAGGCTGTGGAGTGTTGTCTGGTGCACTGAGTTGCAATCATTCTGTGAGGAAGAAATAGCCTTAGAAATAGGTTAGGTGTCTGGATACTGATCAGGGTGTTCGGATGCTGATCAGGGATAAAGGAATCTCCCTGGGTGAAAGAAGCCATATGCTTTCTGTACATGAAATAAATATTTGTTAAGGACCCTCAAGAATTTTCTCAAGCATTGCTTACCAGCAAAATTTTTAAGTTCCCTTATATCTATACCAGATTGTATCTAAAACCTTATGTAAAAGCCTTTTCAACACAGAACTATCCGAAGTGAAACCAGTCAAGCTCAGCTGATCTTAGCACCTTAAAATTCAGCCATGTTCATCCCACGACTGATAAAAGCTGAGGAGCTTAACAATAGCAATCCAAACTTGGCAGATCTGGTGCTTGAATATAGGTTACACTGAGTAAATGTTAGTAGTTTTTCTCAAAATACAGCTTTCCTCTTTAAGGAGTCTAGTGCCGCAGAATAGGAAAACTGCAGGTTTTTTTCTTATCAAACCCAAAACTCACAGCAAAATTAGAGATATAATAAAAAAATAAACATGTGAGCTACTAAAATATGTGCCTCAAAATTTTAAAATTAATTGATACAGATTTACCTAGCCCTTCTATAATCCCTTCATGGGAGACAAAATTCATCCCAGGACCCGGGAATCTGAAGACCCTTGCTCAATCAAAATTCCTGCCGGTATCAGTTAATATCTTTGGATAGCAATGAGGATTTTGAAAACCTAACTGCAAAAATGAGACCTGAAAGATCTCAAAGTGTTTCAGCCAAATACCACTGTGCTCAGAGGTACTCTATCTGTTGACTTCAGGATTGAAAAGATGATGAGAAAGGAAAATAGAACTTATTTCATGTATAGTCTTGTTGACATTCCAGCTGTGTTTTTAAGCTGACATTTTCAAAGTGGACTAAACATACATTAGTATTGATTTTTAAGTGTTCTTATTACTAGGATATAGAATAGCATAAGTTATTTGATTCTCAAAAAGTAATAAGCATTAAGTTGTATTTGCACCTCAGCACTAGTATAAACTCAGTACTTTTAAAGTTTTGACCAAATCTTCCGATAACATACAACCGTGTTTACTGCTAATGCTTTTGAGTTGTTTCTGGGATAACTCAAATCTCTCACTCCCATGAAAAGTACACAGTCTACACAAATTTATAACAGCTTCTCTAAATGAACAGCACTATAGTACTAATTTTAGCTATGAATATTATCACTCTGAACTCTAAGGACTCTACTTCTAATGAGATGCTCTCTTAACACATGCAATTAAAAATTACCCGTTACTTCTGCAACACAGTCTGTTTTCATCTCTGCATTTTCCAGGGTCTATTTCAGAGTGTGGGAGGTACAGCATTACTTTTAAGAAAAGCTAGACCCAGAAACAGGAGAGCAAATTCTTTCCTGAACATTCTTACGATTCCAGAGGAGTGACATTTAAGATACATTTGATCCAGTATTTTTCAATCTTGATATTAAATATCATTGTCCTCCTGAATTGGAGGAATTTCAGGAACAGTGTTTTTAAACAGAAATCATCTAATTTCAGAGCAACATATATTATTCGTACTTAGTATTTTAACATTCACATTAATATTGAAGAATTATCCCCTTTTGTGATTCCACCCTCCGCTCCATTCTATTGATCATAATGTATCACTAGAATTTGAGTGTTAATGTACTGGATTCATTTAAGCACCAAGGATTTGAAGATACAGTTTCATCTTCACTTTCACAATCTTTTCCCCGACGTTAGAGACGAGCCAAATGGTCTATGTATTAAAAGCCTCACTGAGAGCAAAGAGTAACTTTGGTGTATGCAGCAGTCTTTGAACTGCCAGCTCCTTCAGGGTCAGCATCAGTTCCTTATGCAAATTTTAAACCAAGGATTAATACTCAAAGTGTGTGCTATTTCCTTGCTTTATCAAGAAATACAAAAGCTTAATAATCTCCAACTGCTAGGCCTCCAGTACAGTCTCTCCAAAAAAACTAAACTGAAGAAAATTAGAATTAAAGGTTTACACTTAGGTGCTGTGACAGTACAGTGACGATAGTCATATAACAGCTGTAGTCTCTACCTGTTATATGTAATGCATACAACTCCGGGGGCGAATTCAGAGAACAATGCTGTGCACATAGTACGGGAAGAATTATATAAGCCAAGGTAAAGCAAGCTTCCCGAACAATTCTGGCAACAAACTTTTGTTCTGCTTTGACACTAGTACGAAAGCTTCCTTCCAAACCATTGGAAAATGTTCATTTTCATGCTGAGAACATGGACTCTTTGGGGCTTTCTTGCTAAATGGACCCTCCAAGCACATTTCACAGTACACAAAAATACAGAACAGATATTCAAAGTCAAAAGAGAATGCTTACAGTGAGGATTCTGTAATCCTGGGGAGATAATAAAATGCTTTGAAGGTCCACATGCAGTTTAGCCCCAAGCTGGATATTCACCAAGATTTACTGGCATGCCCAAGAACCACTTGGAGCGCCTCAGTGGAACAGCACAGACTGTTTCATGCGTGTTTTGGACCTAGTTACATGCTGACGGAAGCCAATCTGGAGAGTAACAATGGGAAAGAGACAGGAGAGGGATCGGTGTCTGTTCCAAACTAGCTCAGGGTGGGAATGTGAAGCATAGGGAAACTTCACTTAAGTATCAAGCTTTACTTTTCCAAGAAAAGTTGCCAAGGACTCTGGCACGATGAAGATGGAGTTTCACTCCTAACATGGGCTTACAGTCTTCTGCGTTGGAAGCAAATCAGGAAGAGTTGTACAAGAGCAAATTTTGACATTGCACTGCTTAATTTCTTTTTCTGGCAAACAACTAGATTTGCTAAAAACCAGTCATTTTCCAAAATTGTAATTTTTTGTTTTAAGGTCAGTGACACTGTGTCTGCATGTATGTAAATGTCAAAAACTCCTTTTATTGGTCTGAAGATCTAAAATGAATTTGCAACCATGTATGGCTGAGTTTAACTACAGTGTTTGCATATAGTGTTGCATGTAAAATGCAATGTATAATCTAGTTTTCCTTTGTCTTTAGGTGTAGGCTACGCAGTGATACTCATAGCTCTTTATGTGGGTTTCTACTACAACGTTATCATAGCTTGGTCTCTGTATTATCTATTTTCATCATTCACATTTGAGCTTCCCTGGACAAACTGCGACAACAGTTGGAACAGTCCAAACTGTACAGATCCCAAACTTTTCAATGCATCAGTCCTTGGCAATGGTACCAAATACTCGAAGTACAAGCTCACTCCTGCAGCTGAATTCTATGAGTAAGTGTTGACTTGACTTTGCTATTTATTCAAAATTCTATGTCTAAGAGTGTTTCCTCTGGAAAGTAGGACAGCTTAGCCCCTAGAATAAGCATCAGAAGACTAAGGTTAACACAGTTGTAATGTTGAGCTGTATTCCTGTGTGATTAAGACTCTTGCCTCTGCGAGCTTTGGTTTCTCCTGCACAAATGCAATACTTGCCACTGAGCAAAATGGAATTGGACAAAAGACACAAATCTTCCCCAATGTACCACTTCTGCTTGCACCAGCTTTGCCAGGGAAAAGAAATGCAGCACTATTCTGACAAAGACGACTCCATGCCAAACTGAGATGACTTGAAGGCTTTAAAATAATCATTTGTTCAACAGGCTTGGTCTGTTTCTCTACTTGCAAAATATCTCAGAGCAGACCTCTGTTTGCTCAGCTGCTTCAATAGTTCAATGGAGTGAGATGAAGCACTGAGCAGGAGAGTGCCACAGTTGTAGAAAGACAGGCTTTGTCCAATTCCTAAGCAAAACAGCATTCTGAAATATGGGCCAAGCCAGGCAAAGGCACACTCAAATCAAACTCTTGGAATCAAAACCAGAAAGGTATATAAATTAACAACTGAACTCTAAAACAAAAATATCGATCTGTGTATAAATAATTGTATTATGGACCTCCAGGGGAAAATAGGATTTGATTAGGATAAAGAAAGGAGGATGGGCATCAGGGTAATTGAATGAGCTGTTGAATTAATCTGAATAATCAATTAATATTTCTGTGTTGGGAACAGAAGGATATCAGGGCACACACCTGCTGAGCGGTGAGTCCAACCCTGCAGAAACAAAGGGACCCCACGGTTACCACAAATAACCTAGTGTGTGCTACCCTATGCCTGGCTACAGCAGGGACCTTGAGGTCTGTGTTCCTAGCTCTGAAACACTTGCGGCTGCTATTTCTCCTCTGAAGACAGCACAGTGAAAGATCAGTAGTGATACACAAACTGTTGGCAGGGGTTTGGGTAAACTAAACTCAGCGCTTTGAAAACAATAAGGGGGGCTGAGTTCAAAGGAACTCGCTACAACAGCAAATAAGGACAGCTAGGAAATCACTACCCTTACAAAGACAATGTATGGCTATTGTTTGGCATAACATATATTGTTTGGCATATGTTTGGCATAACTCAAATGTAAAGATAGATCATTTCTAGCAAAAGGCTATACACGCATATCGTCAGTTAAAGAACTTGACTTTGAAGTGGACTATAAGAAATTATACACTCAGCATCTTCAAACAAAGAACTGCATTATTACAGAACTTTCATTTTAAAACAGCATTTAAAAAAAGGTTTTCTTTATAATTGTCTTGTGCTTAAGCCTTTGCAAAGCAAAATGCAATCCCTATATTCTTGCTTTGCTCATTTATGATTTAAAGTGGCTCTATGCATTTCCTGTTATCACATCATGCTTGGGATATGATTTTGACTTTGTAGCGGGTGAAGTTGTGGTAGAAATCTATTCACAACATTTTGATTTACTTCTGCTGATCTGGGGAACAGCTCCATTTGTGATTCTGTCTGTACACCGGAACTTGAAATATTAGGATTCTTTCCTGACCATGAAATAGATTCAAGGTACAATTTTCAGAAGGTAAGAACAAAACAGGAATTTGACATTTCATTACGCTTTGATGCCTGAATTTTAGGGCTATAATTAAGTCCCTAGGCCCTGTACTTATTAGCAACTAGATTATATTGCAAAAATGAGAACAACCACCACTCAAGTAACACAATCTGTAACATCTGCTTCGCCAGCTGTAAAAACAGGGAATCGCAAGGAGCATTATGTTCACTTATCCAGTATTTGGATTAGCTCATCAAGTCCACCTGTACAGTTCAGGTGTGCACCCAAACTTATGCAAAATTTTAGTGTATTCAGATCCAACTTAATAAAGACAGCCCAGGTCAGAAAACAGTGTTTCTTCTCTTATATCAAATAACCCAACTCATTCCCATAGTCTTTTTACAACAGGGAGAGCTGAATCCTCTGGTTATAAAGTTTCATATTATGTGCAACAGGGTCAGGAAATAGAAGTGATGATGTAATACTGAATTGGCATCAGTATAGTGGGTTTACAAAATGACACACCATTTTTGGATGCAGTATGTTAAATAATAGTTCAAGTAAGGGTCTTGACTGGCTACATTCCCCCAGAAAACCCCTTCAAGTAAAGGCTGAATATTCCTTCAAGAATGTTGGGTGTCCATATTGCACTACTGCTTCAACAATTGCTGAACTTGACCCAAGTGTTTGTGTAGGAATCGTACACTTTCTTCCCGGTAGATAGCCTTTAGTCATTTCTTAATCAACAAATCTTTGCCAGAGGTGAACTACTGTTCCTGATGGAATAGTTTGTGTCAGGCCAGCCAATTCCTTAGCCAGAAATCCTAAATTATCAACTGGAGAGCTAATTGATCCTTTCTCAGTAATACTGTGGATGAGTAAGAGTTTTTAAGTAACAGCATCATGAAGACATTGGTTTCCAAATTCTATGATCATGTCTACTTTCTTAAGGTTTGTACTGCTATCCAGTAGTGCAAGATATTAGCAATAACAGAAACAAGTACTTTTGGGGCAATAGATTTAATATGGCAGATTTCAGATTTTGAGTTTTGATCAGTTACATAGAGAAGCAAGGAAATAGAGCAGCTACTTTTATACTAGACGGAAATCAAACTATGCCACTCAAACTTCAGGGGGATACCTATGGAAGCCCAGCCTCTGCACTTACACAATGAGGTGTGATAACTAGCATTATTAAAACAGGGATTGGAAACAGCAATAGCACTAGTGTCCACTATAAAAATATCATAGAAAGGGAGTGATTTTGTCAGTGGAGGTGAAAATAAGTTCCATTATTCTCCTCAGTACTGCCAAGGCATAAGAGAGACCATCCCGTTTGGAGTATCTGGGGCCATGTTTTCAGCCTCAGTAACTAGCGTAACAAGAATTCGCTGCTTTGTGTTACTGGGACGCACTGCAGCTTATGAGAAACTTGTTAAGGATGCTAAATGCACCCAAGCACTTAAGTCTTCAACCTCAAAGCTATATGGGAAGTGATACAGCTTGAACTTGGTTCACTAGGTTATATATTTACATCAAGAACACGTGCAAACTTTTGCCTTCTGGCAGGCAGGCTGAACTGGAAGCAGGGAGACCAGAAACACCAAACTTCTATTTTGCAGTTGAGGAATGACTGACAAGAGGTACTTCCAAAACAGGCCACAAGCAGAAAGCCGGTGTGGTTACCCTTAAGAGAAACAGACACTTCTCTCTGGGACATGATTCCTTCACACAAAGCTTTCCTGACCATGAATTTAGAGTAGATTATTTCCTAAGACCATGCAGCTGCCAGAGCTGACTGCCTCTATCTCCACCAGCACAGGAACAAACTGTAGGAAGAGGTGGGAGTACCATGATGTGAATAGTTCATCTAAGACTTCAAGAAAGGCACCTCTAAGTTCAACAGAAATATGATTCTCACCACTTACACTGAGTGAGAGAAGGGAAAACTTGCTAAGAATCTAGGCCAAATCTTTAAGCTGTCCACTATTTGGCGGGGAGGGAAAGCAGGGAGAAACCTCTGAGCCTCAGACTTGAAAGAAATCACTTCAAATTGCAATGTCCATGCCAAGGCAGTAACAGGAGGACTTTGACAAACATGTACGGCTTTTGTTTTCAAGCCTCAAAATTTGGGCAATAGTTCAGGTTGAAGTGGTTCTACGCTTAGGCCTTCTAGAGTGTTTCATTTTACTAAGTCTGGTTTCAGTCGTTCAGGCTTAATTCAGGCCAAGGTGCCACTGACGTCAATGGGACAGTTGCTTACAACAGGAAGGAATGGGACCTCTACAACATTTCATCTGAGATGGCTAAAATCAATTATTAAGTATTGGTATGCTGCAAACTTAGCAAAGCAAGCACTCCAAAATCTGATAACAACTGGTGCCCTTCTGCTAGTAATAGCCAGTCATAAGAAAAATCCAGTTAGGAATAAAATGTCAGTTCCACATTTCTTTGGAGACGCACATTACTTTAATTACTTCCCTCTTCAGTGGTTTGGAATTAACACAAAATGCAAAGGATCTTCTACCTTTTCAACATATGTTAAAATAATTCGTTATAAACATTTTTTTGGAAGGACACAAGTGCATCACTGCAAAAAAACTTCCCCTATCTACTCCATATCACTCCTATTTAAATACTTTATCTGAATGCAGGCATACTTTATATTTGTTCTCTCCATTCTTGCATCTGGGAAAAATTTGTTACCATCTTGCTTTCGTTTACGATGACAATTAAAAAATACCAGTTTGGAGGAACAAAAGCACTATTCTTCTCTTGAGGTACTGTGCCTGTAAAAAATCATGATCTGTTGTAGGAACAAATCCTGGCAATGTTTAAACAAAACAGTGAAATTGTCAACAAATGTATTGAGCTGCGGCTATTTTCCTCTGACAGTACTTTTTCTCAGGGCTGTAATCCATTCTTTCTGCATAAGAAATAAAACATGTTTTTACAAGGAAATTTTCATGCCAGATTAAGTAAAGAAAATTCCAAGAATTCACAAGTCTGCCCAGCTGTAAGGAATTGCAAAAAGCTACCTAAGAACAAGAAATAAAGACAACATTCAGTCACGGCAGTCTACATCTATCATATCTCTGAACATAAATTTATGAGGAGTGTATGAACCACGAATATCCTGAGAAAAACTCAGCCCATACAGCAAAGGTGACTTTTATAGACCCATAGGTTTGTGCTTTGGGGTACAGGTCTCCACCAGAAATACCACCACAGACCAAAGGCTTCCACATAGTTCAGTTTCACCTCAAATGGAGCTATCAACACTACATGCTGCAAAGGAAGGTATGCAGGAACCCATCCCCATAAATCAATTGTGAAGCAACCTCTCCCAAAAGAGAGAAAACACCACTTCAAAAGTAAGCATAAGCAATTCTGCCTATAAATGCTTATAAAAACCGACTCAGATGAGAACTAATGAGAGTGGATAGCCCTGTATACTGCTAATTGCATCTGGTAAGAAAAGACTCTAAGCTCATGCTAAACGTGATCAGCAGTCCTCAATGATACACCACTCTCCTGGACAACAAACCTCCACTGAACACATCTGAAGCTTCTTTAAGAGGTTTCTTCATGCAACATCCATATCCTATAAACTAATTACAGAGTTTGTAAGCAATGAGAAATTAAGAACCTATCTAGACTTACTCATCTTTTGTATCTTAATTGAAAGGAAAGTCGTCAGATGTTTCTCACAGATTTGAAGTGGGGTAGCAGTCATCTGTTTATCTTCATAGAGATCATGCAATCAATGGCTAACAATAATTCTAGCCAGGTTCTGTACTGTCACCCCTAGAAAATCCCCTGAATGTAACAGAACTACTCCTCTGATTTCAGTGGGCTTAGAATCAGGTACATTATTAAATACTTCACATGGGAAATTTATGGCCACGTTGCTGAAATAGCAATAAGCACGCTGTTTTAGATATCAATTCTATATTAACTGCACAAACATATTTAGGAAGTGCTTGGGTGCATTGTTTACACATCCATAGTCTGAGACTAACATATTTGCATCCCTACACACTGTGTATTTGCTTTTTAACTGTATTGATGTTTTTGGACTCAACTAAGTAACTCAATCTTTCTCTTTTTGACTCAGTGCACTGAAATTTCTGGTACAAGTAATTATGTGCATAAAATAAAACCAGCTATTCCACAAATATTTAAATGCGCAGCTTTGAAATTTCCTTTTGACGTATGTTCACATCTTCACATTTGTTGATCATTTACTTACACAAAGCAAAAAGAAATGGAATGCAAGTACAGTGGAAGTTAATCCATGTAAGTTTGTACACATGTTCTTAGGCTTTAGAGAGCTTTATGGCAATGATTCCTAAACCACAACACACCCTTGTGTAGCAAGTCCAGAAGACTGGAAGAATGACCACTTTGCCAACTTAAATTTGCAGGAGGGGGGGGTTTATGAGATATTGCATATGTCATTATGCTGTGCGCAATTGGTTTGGTTCGTGCTAACTTCTAGGAGGAATTCTAACTGCTTACCTTTACATACAGAATTCTATGTAGTTTGGTAGTGGTACCAGGCTCTGCGCAGTAGTTACAGCAGCTGAGGTCAGTGCTGCAGCACCTTCCCTATATTGCCTTGCATTTGAAATCCAGGCAAGCAGAAGCAGATGCTTTCTCTGTGGAACATCTCCACCTGCACATATTGCTCAAGGCAACACCAGTAAAGGTGTCACACACAACTAAACACCCATTTATTTGAACTCACCTGTTTCTCATCAAATGTTCTCTACAACACAGTACTGACATAGTATCACCAATGTTTTACGTGTTGCTTCCTATAGGGGAAGTGTTCGCTGATCCAAAACAATCACATCCAAGCATTAATCCAGGAAAAGGTTACAAACTTAACCTCACTGTGTAAAGAA
Organism: Cariama cristata; assembly: GCF_000690535.1. Taxonomy (NCBI): domain Eukaryota; kingdom Metazoa; phylum Chordata; class Aves; order Cariamiformes; family Cariamidae; genus Cariama; species Cariama cristata. Next base: position 72,791 of record NW_009606506.1, on the reverse strand, counting down.
CCCAGCATTACAACAGGTATCAAACCACAAAGTGAGCATTCATTTGTTTAAACCTGTCAGCGATCCTCAGTTTGTGGTGCATGGGCCCATTCCTATGGTTGACTTTCTTCTGCCAACTTTGTGTCTTTCCATGCAACCCTTCCGAGATCAGTAAAGCTTCATGAAAGCTCAACAGCTTCTTTGGAGAAGTTGGGACCTTTCTTTCACAACGCTCCTGCCTAGGGCAGTGCATGGCCCATTGAGAATGCTGACCAAGGCACCATTTAACTTGCTGACCAAGAGCTGGGGCAATTGGGAGCAGATGTGCTCTAACTGCTTTGCCATGTATCCTTAAAAAATAAGCTTTTTTCAGGAGTTCAGTATTCATTAGACCTACGGAGATGTGAAATTCAAGCATTTCCATTCTGTCTGCAAATCTCAGTATAATGGGTTTAAAAGCAGATTTTGAGAATCTCTTCTTTTTCAGAGTGCTGTGCAGACTTGAATGTGCTGAAGTGTGGCACAAATAGCAGGGGAGGTCAGAATTATTAAGGTAATGGAAGAATTAAGCTGGGTAAAGACTTCAGTGAGTTGAGATAAACATTCTCAGTGAATGAAGAGCTTAGTCCTAGTGGCCACATACAATTTCAGGATTACCATGACTCAAAAAGAAATACCATTTCATTCAGTACAAATAATAATGTATTATATGCCAGTCAAGGCGCAACTGGTAAATTATCTTTCTGTGATTCCCAAAATTTAGTTTGAAGTCCGTTAAACAGCTCCATTCTCCAACACAAGAGGGAGCTGAAATATCTCGGAGAAACAGAAAAACCTGGACAACGAAGGTGTTGGCAAAAGACAATGCAGTATCCAACAGAGCTGGAGTATGTCCAGCTGAAACCCAAGCTGGCCACTGCAGAGCCCCTGGCATGGCTCTGAAGCGTGCCCAGGGCTCCAGGGCAGGGAGAGGTACGTAGTGCACACGTAGCACTGCGTGTCGGATGGCTCCGCACCACTCTCCTCTGTTCTTGACTCCAGGAGAGTGCTCATGGCTGTAGGAGCCATCCTTCTGCCTTGCAGTCACGCCATACCCAGAGCTCTTCCCAATGCACCCAGAGGCACCCAAGCAGCGCAGACAGGAGCTGTATGTACGGCAAAGCTGGGGCCAAGCCAGGCTAACCCTGTTGCCCTTTGCTGACTTCGTGTGGAGCCAATCTGCTGTCTCAGCACTGCACCCCTAGCCCCAGAATGACAGTGAGGAGACACTGGTGTTCAATCTGCATGGAGCCAGCTCCAGTCTGCAGGGTTTGCACCCCAGGCTCTGTCCCATCCAGCCCTGCATATATACCTTGTGGACAAAAACTGTCATGGAAACAGTACAGCTGAAGTAAAAACACCTGGAGCCTGGCAAACTCTCTGCAAAAAGAACTCTATCCACGCCTGCCTAATGCAGATAACCTGACTTTCCACAGAGAAAAGAACAACCGTATTTTATACTGTGGAGGAAACTGGCAGCAATGACAACTGATCTATGGTTGCCCAAATATGTGACACAAGAGACGCGTGTAGGAGAGACTTCTAATTGAGCACAATTATCATGCTTCAAATTGCCTTCTAAATTGAGTAATTTAATTTCTACGAATTGCACACTGTATACACTGACAGTTCTTTTAGCATCTTCAATCTACGATTTGCATTAAGTTTTAAATCATAAAAAACTAGTCTAACTACCAGAATAGGGAATAAAGCTCAGGAGACCAGGACTGTATCTATTTATATCTTAGCCAATTTGCTGATACTTACTCTATGCAAGCCATTTGAGTTTGATCCCATAAAGGTGACTACTAACTCTTAGAAGTACTTGGAAGTTCATAGAAGTACTTAATATATTAACTAGCAAATGTATTTGTTAGTTATATTAATTCGCTGACAAGTTCATGACATTTTTGCAATCTGAACAAATCAGATACAACACATCTAAAAATTGTTTAGATGAATGACACCCTTCTATTGATCACATCAAATTTAGGCAACTAACTTTTGCCTTTAATAAAAAGAGAAAGAATGAGCCTATAGAGCTGTGTAATCATATTTGGATTGAAACCTAAAATTATAAATTATTTGGGATTGGAAAAACAAGGCCTGCTCCAAGACATTTAACTTGATCTGTTTGTACAAAACCTTCTAAATTTCCAAAATACAGTCATGTAAATCTGCCCAGGGGTGAATAATACAAAGAGCTCCTCAGAAAGAACCAGTTTGACAAGAAAGTCTAGGAGAATTCTACACCTAAAACTCTTACCTCCTGTTTTCTGGCTATGGATTAAATGTTTTGGAGTGAACAAGATAGTGTGTCATTTTCAAATCATGACCCTTGGCATTTCTTTTTCCTTTGATTTGGTTCCCTGTTTACACTCGAATACTCACCACTTCCATAAAGAGTATGTTCTGAATTGCTCAGAGTGGAGACAAAGCAAAGGTGTCTAATAACCCTTATTTTATAGATGGGAACGCTAATACACAGAAAAAGAATTTATTGGTTCCAGCATTACCTATTAGAACTATGACCAGATCCTTCATTTACTGAGTCCAACTGAGCAGCTGCCCCACTGCCTCCTCAACAATTTGTCTTTAGTAGGGTTTATGTGTGAATACCAAACAGCTGGGCCTCCTGTTGGCTTTTCATGATCTGACACCAAATTAAAGAGAACTCAAGTGCTACACAAAGACAAAACAGAAGACAGCAGTACCAGCAAATGAATCGCTGTTTGCTGATTTCAACGGAGGTGAGCTATTTCCCTTTTGCTGAACACAGTGTGGAAGTAAGGCAAGAACTGGTGCTAGAGTTATTGGGTGCTGACAATTCCCCTAGTCAAAGAGCACAGGGAAGGAAAGAACAAAAGACATCTCCCAAAGAGAGAAACCAGAATCGCTGAATGCAGCTTCGATCTGAAATCCCTTCA
>NW_009606506.1:50856-69815 GCF_000690535.1 Cariama cristata | reverse complement strand
ATTCCTGCTCCTCTTGCAGATAGGCAGAAAGACTCTTGGGACCCGTATTTATAGTGATGTACAGTCTCAAAGTCATTGCAAATGTGATTTACACTCTCTTACGTGGAAAGCAGTCTTAGCATAAATCAGGTTCCTTTGCACAAATCCCTGATTAAAAAAAAGTTAATTTCTTATCTCTAGTGCATGTTCTTTGATTCTTGGTGCTGTACTAACTAAATACCGCTAGAGCTCTGACTAGAACATCAGAAAGCTTAAACAATTTATTAGCTCCTCTTGTATTTTACTCAGCATAATATACTAGGTCCCTGGTCTACTTTCTGTCAGTTCCATCTGTTACTGTTTATTCTCAGTCTTTCCCCCATAACATTTTCTTCTCCTTTTTGCATGTATTTCTCATCTACTTTCATTCTTTTCTCAATAACAGCAATCTGCAGGCAAAATACTAATTCTAGTTGTCTTACTGCCTCTGATTTTTCCTTTCTCTGACTCAGAGTTCTGAATTATGAGTTTATTATTGTTAGCAGAATTGGACAAATATCTCTATACTTATGAAACAAGAATCACTTTCAGAAGCTTTTACTTAAGATGTTGTTGGTAGCTTTGGACATAATTTAAAGAAGTTGACAGACACAGAGGCTGATACTAGTTAGTGCTGTTTCTCCTCTGGTTCCCTGGCTCAGGGATTTAAGAGAGATTAGTTTGTGCCATTTTGTCTATGACTTGTACATGTCTTAATAGCATTGGGAAATGGGACAATCCTGCATCTAGTGAAGGCAATCTCAATTTGGGAATGGATGTTGGCCACGTTGCATTATTCTGCTGGAATATCAAAAGGCTGAAAATTCAGGTGGTTTGACCTCAGAGGTTCCTGAATGGAGAATGTTGCAGTATCTCTTACTTCACATTTCCCTCTTTCTGGCCAGTATAAGGGAAGTGACTGAGTATAATCTAAGGGACCCAGTTCAGGATTTATCACTCAACCTGCTTTAACACAAGCTAAAAACAGCCTCAGCTGCTCCTGGAATGAGTACTCCTTGACATGAAATAAGAGTAACTGTGGCAGAATTGAGCTAACTGGATTTTCTATAGCATCACTGATATATGCTAACTTGGATGAACATGGCAAATGCAGAGTTCTTTTCAAATTTGCCCTTCTCCGAAAAATGGTTGGTTTTCAAAGAACATTACAGAGCTACATCCTTTGAACTAAGAGGGTTTAGTCTACCTAATACTTTGGCCACTGCTGCTCTCCTCCATCTCTTCAGATGTCAGCACATCTTAACCTAAACCACAGTCTAGCACTAGATCTTTTATACCTTATCGTGCCGCTGGAACAGAAATGTAGCTTCTAGTAGGTAAATATTCATGAACTACTTCCCAGCCACCCTCAAAAAGGGCATCTTTTGGAAAGCTTCTATGACTTATCTTCAGAGGTTACCAAAAAAAAAAAAAAAAAAGGAAAAGGAAGCAAAACCTGCCAGAATTACAGCTCAGAAACAGCAGTTGACTGAGAAGATTTCCTTGCTTAGCTGCCTAGTTACACAGCTGTTTTGACTAGTTACAAAAGTATTTTTCTCTTCCTATTTTATGATCCCTTACCCTGATTAAGGGAGCAGAGCTCTTGGAATGGAGAGTCTCCTGAAAATCCTGGGAATCCCACATTTGAAATGGCAGTTCTGGCAAGTGTTCCAAACAGCAAGACACATTGCTAGCTGCTTCTTGGAAAGCAAACACACATGGAAGCAGTCTGCTTTGCAAATCCAGAAAAATATTTGGGCAAGAAGAATAAAAAGTTAAATGGGCACAAAGAACGCAAGTTCAGATTCAGTTTTTCTGAGCAGACATCTCAATTCAAATGACTTTCTTTACAACATCCAGCTCCGATAGCGACAGCAGTGTAACTGTGATAGCACAGATTGCCAAAACCCTCCCAAGATCCTGGACAACTGCTCTGATCAGAGACGTGTGAAGCCTCTCCCAGTTCTGCTTATCACTGCCCAGGCTGGAAAGTTTAGAATGGAATCAGGCATCCCTGCCCAGGATTCACTTACACCTGTGGCTCCTCTGGCAAATTACACTTTATTAGCAGAAATACAAATAGCTTTCATTCACACTCTAAGCAAAAGTTGAATGAGACCTACCTATTTATTTACTTTTAATTAAAGATAATAGGTTTTAAGATAAGATATCAAGAAGTCTGCCTCTATGTTTTACTGTTTCCACAGGTAACCGCTATGTTGTTACATAGTTATATTGTTAAGTTAAACTCACCTCATACTTTCTAAATAGGAACATTCTTGAATATATGTCACAAACACATGGTCACTACCCTTTTAATGCCTCACTTGTTATTAGCTTTATAATGCAACAGAAACAGATCAGCTGCTTAATTTAGGAGTATGCTTTCTACAAGTATCTTTTATTCAACCTGGGATTAATCACAGAAACAGTTCAAAAATACAGTATTTCTTATTAAACATGAGAAACTACAGAAGCAGAGCTATTACAGTTCTTAGCTGATCATATCTTGATGCTTTAGGGATCAAAAGGGAATTGCACGCAACTCTGTCATATTACTAGATGGATCGTTCTAATGGGCCTTAATTTTCCCTGCCTGTTTCTAAAATTTAAGTAGTACAGAGACATTTTTCAGTTTTCCCCATTTAAACTGACACAGGTTTCCCTATCTTGGAACTTACTCAACTATCTCGCTTATCTCTGACTTGGTAAGACAAGTGCTTAAGTTAATTCTGAAGCACCATCTATCTAGTAAGAGATTGTACAGGGACAGCCAATGGGGCTGGAATTAGACTCCTCAGGCTTTAGTCTCTACCTGTCTGCAGTCGTGCAGGGCAAATCACTCAGTACTTCAGTTTCTCTAAAATGTAGTTATCTTCATAAAAGATGTCAAGGTCCTCCAGTGAAAAAGGCTTGTTTGGTTTGGTTTGTTTGTACTATTATGGTGCTAAAAGAAGTCAGAGATTAACTTTCTATTTTACCTAGGCAGTGCATAGCAAATAAAAGGTGATAGAGAAAGGGAAGGAGACAAGGAAGGTCATGACCATTTTATCTGGATGGGCACTGAAACACTAATAAATTCAGTCCCTGAGCCAGCATCCTGGAGATCCATATCAGAACCAGGAGTCAGGTCTGCAATTCACCTCTAGTGCAGGGCTCCAGCTGCAATGCCACTCGTCTTTGCAAATACAGCTTTCAGTAAAGCAAAATATTTCTGCATTTTTTAGATTTGTAAAAGCAGCAAGAGACACTTCAATAGCATAGAACTGAGTTAAAGAAAGGGAGATCCACTATAACATCTCTCCTATATCCCTGTGCCTGTTGCACACAATGTGTTTTGACAACTCTAATTGTAGGTATCACCAGTCATGAGCACACACACTTTTCTACACTTCAATCCATTTCACCATGTAGATCTCAAAAGAATTAGCTTGCCCTGGTAAGCAGCAGAATTTCCTCTGCTATCACTCCACCGTACCAGTGGACAACACAAAGCACTATATCCAATTTAAATTTACCAACTGTTGCTTTTCCTATCCATCCACTTTTTTGCAGCCTTGCAACAGCCTATTCAAAAAGAAATTGAAAGCAACTTTGGAACTGTTCAAGTTGCAGGAAGCCAGTGTTTGCTTATCTAGAATCACAAAATAATTTAAGCTGAAAGAGGTCTCTGAAGGTCATCTAATACAACTCCTTACCCAAAAGCAAGGCTAACTTCAAAAGTAAATCAGTCTGCTCAAGACCTTCACTGGCCAAGCTTTAAAATCTCGAAGGACAGAGATTCTGCAGCCTCTCTGGGCATCTGTTCAGTGTTCAAGCAAGAATCAATGAATAATGCTTCCAAAATCCCAGACACTTCCAGGGAATGAGAGAATGCTGTCACTATGGCACTATACAGACACTAATGGGCCAATGAGACCATAAAGGCATTGCAGGAAGAAGCACAACACATGGCTTCATAAAACAGATTTAACTAACTGCTGGCGATGTCACTAGGGCAACTACTACTGCAGTGTAGCATCCATTTCTGCTGCCCACGGGATGGGATACATAAAAGCCTTTTTCCCCCCCAGTGACTTCACTTTGTTTCTGTGTATCTGGTATGCAGGCGAGGAGTTCTGCACCTGCACGAAAGCCGTGGAATCCATGACCTTGGCTTGCCTCGCTGGCAACTTTCCCTCTGCCTCTTGGTGGTGGTAATCATTCTTTTCTTTAGTCTGTGGAAAGGCGTGAAGACTTCAGGAAAGGTAGAGCTAATATTGTCCTTCTATCTCAACTACGTTCTTTGTCTCCTTTAAGAAGTCTCTTAATTTTAGAAAGCAAGAGACTAAACCACTGCTTCTGAGGGATCCTCGGGGACCAAACCCTGTGAGAGGCCTTCATATATGTACAGTGGAAATACACAATCCCCATTCAGTCTTTTATATACAAGTTTTGCTTGTGTGATGTTACAATTGGAAATTTTATTAGCATATTATTTTCCCTTCAACATTTGTGGTCTCATGCAGCAAATATTTTGAAAGACTTTAAACTGTTTTAAATATGCCTCCTATTCTTAGCCAAATGTACTAAGGTTTCAATAGTTTACGATGCTTTGGTTTTATCATATAAAATGCCACAACAAGAGAAATATCCAATGAAAGTAATTTGAAATTACTCTTTGACATCCCTCAGAAAACACTTTAACAGAAAATCTAGGGTTTGATACATCTGAGAGCTTTTTGTACATTTTCATGAAAGTAGCACCTACCATCAGGCAATGACCCCACTTGTTTAGTAAACGACTATATAGCTGAACAGCAAATCCACAGTCTAACACACACTGGTAATGTATAAGCACTCCAAGCCTACTGTTTGTCAAAAGTCTCCTACTGGTATGTGTAAACATACATAAAGACTCATGATACATAACAGCATTTTCACCCAATATGTCCTGTAAAGAGCTTCTCCATTGGACTGAATGGACAAAACCAAGCAAGTGCCAGCTGTATTTTTCACACATTCTTACATTTTCTGTAATGGCCAATTAACTTTTGGCATCTCTGTTGTCTGCAGGTTGTTTGGATAACCGCCACTTTGCCTTATGTTGTATTATTTGTCTTGTTAATACATGGAATAACCCTGCCTGGTGCATACAATGGAATAAATGCATACCTGCACATAGATTTCAGGAGATTAAAAGAAGCCACAGTAAGTGTACTCTTCTGCTGTTATTCCCTTGTTATTAAACCTGTTGCCTCTGTCATTAAAACAGAAAATATTAGAGCTAATGTCTGAAATTACACAGCCATGCTCCTGCTTTTGCACAAGCACTAGTCCACTGTCCCTGATAGTCTAACTTTCCAACACTCTCCGTAACAGGACTATCTCAGGCTAAGTCCAAACTGTTCTGATCACAAAAAACCTGTACGGGGGTGGTTTCAGGTGTGACAGTCCCTTAAGTCCATGCTTTGACTGTGCATCCTGTAAACTGCAGTATCCGTTATCCATGAAAATTGAGTCATGCAAAAATTTAGTTCTCTAAAGGCTAAGAATTCCCTCAAGAAGAAAATTTTGCTTCTTGAATCACTGGGTTAAATATTAACCTGGCAAACCAAAGTCCTAGCCTATGAAAACCTTGCTAAACGTACTAAGTCAGAACTAACTCATCTAATTAAATCATGGTCCTTCATACGAATGAGATTTTCAACAGTATGGTATTCTTGTCTTACTGTTGAAAGTAATGTACATTTCACTGTATCATTTGACAACATTGCAAGACATTCTCATTACATACATCCAAACCAACTCGATTTGTGGAGTACCTTGGATTTCATCCATTGTAAAGCAAGATCCACGAGTATAGTCACTAACTCATGAAATGATCAGGATTTCAGACCTACAAAGAACAATGATCTGACGACTACAGAGAGATCTTATCACTGTGCAATTCTGAAAACGTCATAAACCATTTATAAGACAGTGGTATCTCTGTGGATAGGTCACAAGGCCATCCAAATGGTTACAAAACTGAAAAGGGAGGACATAGTTCTACTAGAAGGAAATGAACTGTCTTGAAAATTTGCAGCTTTCAGAGATATCTGTAGTCTGTACATAGTTGCACTGTACATTTCCTAGGCATCCTATCTTGATTTTTCCTGAATAATCAAGACCACCTTTAGTGCTAGAAGAGAGATCTATTTTATACAGTCTTAGCAAAACAATCATTCCTTGGTTTTGTAATACTGAATTTGGAAACTGGCATTTCTTCAACAACAGAAGTTATCACCAGAACCCAGACCCCATCTCACTATTTTGGAATGGTCAAACTGATCTTCAAATATGGGACTTTCATCCGCCTTTGTCACCAAGGCGGTAGCCACCTCAGAAGTTCACATTTGTGCATACACATAAATACAGAGATGCAAGGATGAACAAAGGAGGTGCTTAAACTTTTCTCACGTATTTTCAGTGCTGTTTGGAAAAAAACATCACAAGTTCAACTAGATGTCTGTGGAGCCGTGCCAGCTGGCATCAGCTCAGAATCTAGGACTCCGCAACCATAGCTGCCTTCTGCTTTTGGAAGGATATTCTGTGCACTGCTCTTTCATGGCTTAATATTTCTGCAGCTGCTATTTGAATATCCTAAAGTTACTTGTTTCCAAGACTAAACTTTTCAGACGACAACAACAACAACAAAGTTGCTCTAGAATAATAAAAGACTAAAGAGCAGTTATAACGAGAAGTTTCACAAACTGCTTTGTCACATCAGCCTTTCTCGTGCTCGGAGACTGGGATACCTGCTGTTGCAATAGGCTTGTGTGTTTAATCTTTGTCCTCAAGCTCCAAAGAATAGACTCCTGCTTCAGTTCTATGTCAATGTGTCCCTGAATCCTTCTGATTTATGATTTTTCTCCCCAATGAAGAATCTAACAAAGAAACATCGTAAGTCACAAACAGCAATGACCTACAGAGGGCTCTGCCAATGCTCTTCTAAAAGGCCTTAGAGCATCCTGATCAATGTCAAGGTCTGCCTCATTTTATAGGGCCACATACTGCACAGCACTGAGCAAGTCCTGAGACACCTCAATTTTCAGGGATATTGAATCCACAAAGGATGTCTCTATAAAAAGGAGAGAAAGATATTCACCTGAGGACCTCTTAACTAGACCAATACCTAGCTATGTTCCTTGCTGGAAGTTCTGGAGCTACAAAGCCATGATACTCGTCTCTACTGCACAAATGGATACATTAAACATTTGTGTAAAACAGCAGCTACACTTCTGTTCTGCTAAAGAAATCAGTGTTAAATACAGAGTTAAATCACACATGAGGAAGACACTTGTGCATTCATACACCTTAGCAAGTTTCCTGAAGACTGTATAACATCTGGGGGCGCACACAATGTTTTCTCTCCACACAGCATAGTAATTCTTTAAATCCACATACACAAGAAAGAATATGCACAAAAGTTATAAAGGCATAAACAACTATGAAGAAAGCTGGAAAGACTGATGACTGCCTCCTGTAAAATGTTTCTATTTTTTCATTTTTAATGCTTATAAATATCCTACCATAAAATATATTAGACTATGCATCAATTAGAAGCCATTCAGCTGAAGTGAACAGAGAACGTGAGCGTAAACTGCAGAAGAACCAGCCCCACTGTCTGTTTCACATCCTGCTTTGTTATATCAAAGGGAAGGTTTTGCATTTAATCTTAGTTCTGAAGGAATGTCTGGTTTCTGCTCTTTTTTCCCTTCACCTTGATCTTCTCAATTTGTTTCCTAATCAGCTACTATGAGCCAAGACTCTTACTCAACAAATACTTAGGCATATGCGTAACTCCTTTGGGAGGCGGCAGGTGCTAACCTCTCACTTGAATCAATGGGACTTAAGCACACCCTTAACGGTGCTTGACTAGTAACAAAGGGGAAGTATAATGAGCTCAAGTCCACTGGCAAGACACAAAAGAGCTAGAGAACCGCTAAAAGGGATTGCCTTATGGCGGCAGCATGCAGATCTAGCTATAGTTTAAGCAAAATTTATTTTTAAAATTTTCAGGAACTTTGTTAACACAAGTTACAGGAAGTTTTAAAAAACAAGTACAATTATGGAAGGCTTTGCATCCTCTTTCTGCACTCTTACCCACATAAACCCTCATCAGAGAGTACAACGCTATTTGATCTCAACCTTTGTGTGGAGATAGAACATTCAGATGTAACCGGGTATTTAAAAGGAGTGAGAGCAAGGAATTAATTTTACAGGATTGTTTTGCTATTTAGTAAAAGAAATCCTAATACCTAAAAGCCCTGTATGAACTGCAATTTGAGAAAAGTCATATCCACCTATCGACTGGTTGCAATAAACATCACAGATTGTTCTTTGTATTATCTTTCAAGTAATTAACTCTCAGCAGTTCATAAAATTAAGTTTCTCTACAAATCCAGAGTTCAATAAATGGTTCACAGTCTTCAGCACGCAGTAGTTGAAAGCATCTATCATTTATGTTGAGAAAAACACAGATCACTAGCAGAAGTGCTTTCACTATCATGTTAGGATGGGATAAGGCAATTTTTTCACTGGGCCAAATGTGAAAGCTTAGCATTAAAATCACAATGCAGATGGAGCTCATAAGATGCTTAGATCTGTTAGAAAGCCACTGCTGAATAGATACATTGGATCTGATTTTGTAGAGATGGATGTAGATGAAATCCAGTGCTTTCTGTAGTCTTGAGCTCTTGGCAGATTTAATCAAATGCTGAAGATCTAATTTTGAGAAATGTTGAATATTACTCACTCCACTGACTTTACTACCCTTGTTGAAGATGCTTGTTTAAATACTGCTGTGTAACAACTAAGTGAAACCCTCATTGACCAGGGTAGGCTATTTTCAAGCTTCTGATTCAGGTGGCCAGCACTGTGGCTTTGTTCCTGACTGCTATCTGCACATCTTGAGTGGATGTTGAGCTGGAGGGTCACTTTAGAAAATGTTATAGCATTAAAAACATGTTTTCCCTAGTGGGCAATTCTTAAAAAGACCAAGCTGCATCTAAACTGAAATTTAATGACTATCACAGAATTAACTGCCTTTCCAACTAACTGGGAAAGGTGACAGATAACCTGCATGGCTCTGTTCACAGCATGCCCATCATGCTTCAGCTTCTGAAACAAGAAAGCATCCTATAAAGTATACTAACAGTCCCAGTAAGAAAGCTCTCTGTGGGAAAGAAACTGTCCTGTAACTCTTGACCCATTAACTATTTTTAGTTCTCTGGTTGTACATTCCAAAGTAACTTGGAACAAGAACTATTGGAAATGTATTTCTGTCACCCAGGAAAAAAAAATCATATAATGATTTCGGTACTCAGCAAAAGCTCAGAAGTACAGATCCAACCGGGATACTCCACTGTGGTAGCCACGTGCATGCACTGAGAACTTGCCCACTGCTTCGGCCCTTACCATTGCAGGTTAAGCCATTCCAGACCATGACTGTGCTCCGTGTGACATCTCATGAGGGCTGAGAAGCACTTACACTCCCATAAGCATGCATGCTCATCATTTTTCAAAAGCCAGCTGTCTTGTACACTTTTTGCATTTCCCTCATATATCTTTTGGACTGAACTGACACTGACAATGTTGGTGTCATTATGCAGGTATGGATTGATGCAGCTACTCAGATATTTTACTCCTTAGGAGCTGGGTTTGGCGTTTTAATTGCATTTGCCAGTTACAATAAGTTTGACAACAACTGTTACAGGTAAGACAGCCTATTCTTTCATTACTGCTTCAGAACTATACTATTTTACTCTAACTGCAGCTGGAGTAAGTACTAAGCTATCTTTTTATCTTCAGTCATTTATTAATAATGGTCAGTCTTCTGTAGACATAGCAACCAACCCAAATCTTGAAACACTGTCTTCCTTACTGAAATTTTAGTAACAGCAACCTGCCAAGATATCTGCTGTACCACAAAACAGAATGGGATTAGGTTTGGACTTTAGACAGCTGTGTAAACTGTACTTACATTTGCCTTTCAAAAGTACCATTAAGTGTAACAGTGAACACAGGATGAAACCTTATTCGTCCAAGAACTAAAAGCAGACGGATTCCAGTTTCCAGAAGTGTTCCTATGCTTTGGGATTATATTTCTGATATTTTATGTTGAGCTCCAATTTAGGAACGCACTTTAAATCAAGTCAGTTTGTAAGTGTTTTGCTGAATCACTGCCATGGAAATTCAACCAGAACTGCTCTGCACCTTCTGAGAACTTCCAACAGTTAGAAGTTTTGTTAACATCCCATTTTGGAATGAAAACAAGCATCGCTTTAAGTTTTCCCATGAAATATAATACATGTACTTTCTGAATTTGTAAATACATTATGAATTGAAGGATTTGAACTGCCTTAAACAGATTGAAAATCATGGAGTACTTCCACTGACTTCAGAGAGCTTTGTACTTAACCCAGAGCAACTGGGTTAAACAACTGGTTGCCAGCTGATTATTTGCAGTAGGTAATATTACCAGTTTTGAGAACTTTTCAGTTAGAATGCTAGCCATAGCAGTCTTCCAAAATAACACTTGTCATCTTCGGCAGATAATTTTGCATTAATCTTACAGCAGCTCCCTATAGAACTGGTTTTCTTCTGTATTCTAATTTTGCTCTGAAATGGAGAAAATCCACTTGAAACTAAGAAAACACCACAGACTACATGCAAAATCATATTATTTAGTTCTTAGCTTACTATATTTGTTCAATGTTGCTTCACAAGCCTTACCTGTAAGGGTAATCTCTAGTTTCATTAGATACTGTGTTTTATTCTAACTATATTCTAACCAATTCTAACCATAAAAGCAAGCTTCAATTCAGTTGCTTTTACAACACTTACAAATATCCTCCTTTTGGTCAAATAACTCCATAATGTGCTGACATATTTTGTTCAAACGGCTTTCTTGAAACAAAACAAATTGAAGATAGCACTGTTCCCAAATGAAGGCCATGACTCAGCACTATACTGTCCCATCTATGCTTCAACACACCTTCCTGAAGAGGAACAGTGTCAGTAATGTAAGGTAGGGTAACCGTACTGAAAATCAGGGCCAGAAAATACGACAATCTGTACTTAAATTATGATCTAGTTTTAAATGCAAAACACAGAGCTATCTCAGCTCAGTTTATAAGGAGATACGCATCATATAATCCAGTTATTGACTAAGCGAAAAGAAGCATTATTCACTTGCATAAGAATGCTTTTGAATTGTGGGAAACAAGAAATATTGTTGCCATCTTAGCAGTGACAAATAGGTAGCAATTTTCTTCTTTAATAACTGAAAGGAATTTGAGTTTATGGGTCCAATCTGGTCTCTCTTGATTCTGCAGCCTTTCCCCAGGAAAACGCGTTAAGAATTACAGGACGTAAATTCTTCAATGATATCAAAATAAAGTAATATGAGGAAGAGGACAAAGTTTGGTGTATGGTACCTATGTTTTTTGGTAGTTTAACTGATGAAAGGAAATCATATTTACTTTCTGCTTATTAAAGCACTGCTTGGCATTACTGATGTTCATAGAGCCATGTCCTCTGTTCTAAAGGTCATATGCAGCAAAAGATTACATACAAGACACTGTGCCAATTAGGTAGACATCTGAAGATATATGGTCTACTTATCTTCAAGCTAGGTTTGGTAATAGGTATTATTAATACCAAGGAAAACTCATATGTCTACCATAATACCATGGCAGACTGATTAAAACAGCTTTGTACAGTCATTACTATATGATGCACAGTGGATAACATTTAATCTTTAAATTGAATTCACTATTGTAACAATCTGACAAAAAAAAAGTTGTATTTCTTTCAGAAAAGTCTAGCTGAGTTCATAGATGAAGGGACCTCATTACAGGTTAAGGAGAGTTATCCAGTGTCACCTGAATGGCAGCACAGTTTGCTAAAAATGCACTCCTGGGGTTGTCTGAAAATACTCCTGAATATCTGCTCACATGAATTGAATAGTAAGGCTCTTTCACTTCAGGCCACTCTCTTGCTATGTTATGGCCACGAGCTAGGATGATGACATTACTCTTTCATATCTTAATATTTAATATAGCTTTGCTGATATTTTTTTTTAACAGAACTCAGTTTTAAATCAAAATAGTAAACAGAAATAGGTCATTTCCTAGCATAGTATGCTGATATGAGCTTTTGATCATCAGGAAAATTGCACAATTCGCATTTTCACAAGAATCTTCCTATTGCTGTAAGACAATCCCCACCTAGTTCTTAAAGTGTTGTTTTTTCACTGGGCCATTTTTTCTCCATCATTAGGGATGCTTTGCTGACTAGTACCATTAACTGTGTCACAAGCTTCATCTCAGGATTCGCAATTTTCTCCATATTGGGCTACATGGCTCATGAGCACAAAGTTAAAATTGAGGATGTAGCCACTGAAGGTAGGAAGTTAATTTTATACTAGTTTTACTTCTTTTTGTCCACCATTTCTTTGCAAATGTGTTTATATTTGTTTCAAACAAGTGTATGAAAATCTCATGGAAGTGACCTGAATTAACTTACTTGGAACTAAAACTCTGTGTGTAAAGGCCTTGCTAAAATGTGAGCTCTAAATGGTATTTTGATTCATCCCACCTCTGCTGAATTGAGGTTCCCCAACATCTTGCCCCTCACAAGTTTAGGCTGTGCAACAAACAGGCATTTACCACTGTACAGTATCTTGCAAAAGTATTGTTGTTCAGCACCATAGGTTACTGTTTTGGAGGGTTCTGGTAAGCTTAAGCTGTAGAGTACTTTAACTGGTAACAGGTCACCCATGATTTCAGTTCCTGTATCTCTCATCACATCCAAGAGCTCTCCTGCCAAAGAGCGGAATCCACATCCATGGGGTTCCTTCTCTACTACATAGTTGAGAAATAGTTAGTAAGGTCATCAATCCCATGAAAGATTATTAGAAGTGGAAAAGAATGGGGTAGATTATTTTTTTTAATACAAAACTGTTATGAGTAAATCATTGAAGTATTTTGGATATATTTTTGCGATCATGCAGATTTTAACAGCTACTCAGAGTGTGATGTGGACTGATGTAAAAATCCACTTAGTCATAATTTATCTTATTAAAATCAACAGTTTTGTGACGCTAAGAAACATCATTTAGTAATAATTTTTATTTTTCTTTTCTTTTTCAGGAGCTGGTTTAGTTTTTATCCTGTATCCAGAGGCAATTTCAACTCTTTCAGGATCTACATTTTGGGCTGTTGTATTCTTCATCATGCTCCTTACTCTTGGCATTGACAGTTCTGTGAGTACTTTTTTGTCCTAGCCTTGACATTTTTCCTTTACTGTTATATTCTGTAACTGGAGAAGTACCAACCTTAAACAGGAGGTTTATTAGATTTCAAATTAATATTCTGTACCTTCCCTGAACCTGTTTTCAGTCACAGACAACATACCAATAGTATTACTCCTGACAGTATATAAAGACTCACAATATTTAAGAGGTTTAGGAAAAGAGCAAATCTTTTACAAGCCAGCAAATAATTACTCACTGCTGCTTTTTCATGATCATACAGAGGGGCTGTTCATCGACAATTATTACGATTTAAAGATAACACCCAACATCACTGCTATGAACTGTTACTACTATGAACCTGCACTAAGGCTACCTGCAAAACACAAGACACAGTAAGACATTCAGTAGAGTGGTTTCTAGAAGACATTTTTACATGTGCTGAAATTCATTAATCTGCTTAAGATAGACAACGTTTGAAGGTAGTCTGATTTTCTTCTACAAGCAGTGATACAGAATTTTCTGTGAACTCAGTCACAATTTTAAAATCACACCAGAATATTTCCATAGTGTTTTCATTTTACTACTACCTTACTGTAAAATGTCTAGCCTAACGAGTGTATTTGCTCTTGCCATAATGTGATGGCTTTTACTGTACCATGATATTCAGGATCATAGAAACTTCAGCCCAGAAAATATCCCAAGTCCCCTCACAACTTTTGTACTGCTTTGTTCTTTTCAAAGAGGCATCAAGACATCTGGTTATATTTAGCTTAAAGGATAATTAATTTCTGGGGAAAATAAACAGAGTCTTTAAGGAATAGTGAACCATGAACAAACATTCACCATTTTTAGTGGAGTGTAGGGGTTTCTTACTATTCTAAAGCATAGAAGTCTTTTGTAGTTCTGAATGTACAGAGTTGATCTAGGAATTTCTTGCTGGAAATGGCAAAAAACCCCAGTATTTCCATTGCTTACAACTTCAGAAAACTTCATTCATTTTCAAGGACAAGAAAGGGACAGAATGAATTGACATGGAGGAGAGTAAAACTAAGAAAAATGAGGTTGCAGCAGAAAGCTTTGATAATCATTGGCAAATTGCTGAATGAGATCTTGTGGAGTGAGGTCTGGGCTCTAAAGGTCAGATTCAGGTCTAAATGTTTCTGAAGTGTTTGGATTTTTGGATTCCAGCTCAGGTTCAATAAAGTTTGTCTTTATACACTAAGTTCTGGATCCTTATTCAAAAGTTTGAGGCAAGATTATATCTGGGTTTGTAGCCAGGCCATTTTTCAACTGTAAACAAACACGAAGGATAGAAAGGAAGGGTTTAGCACAGTGGAAGGGCATGAATGACCAGTAGGAACAGGGCAGAATTAAGAAGAAAATACATGCTCAGAAGTGTTTAGAGCCAAAACTGTTAACTTTGCAACAGCAGTAAATTTAAAGCAATATAAAGAAACATTTGAGTGACAAATACACAGGGCTTTAGATTGCAGAACAATTCCCACACGTGGAGAAAGCTCTTTCTTGTGGAGCTGATCAAAATACTATGAACTGATAAGCAGTGGCTAAGTTCAGCTCGCTCTTTCTAAAAGGGGAGGGATTTGCTTGTTCGTGTTTTGTTCAGGATTTTTCATCATTTACCTAAGAAAACCCAGGTCATGCAGTATTTTTAATGGCGGTCTTCTCAACTCTCCCTCCACATTTGACTGATCAAGTCCCTGAAGGGAAAATGAAAATTTTTAAAGCTAAAATGCAAATAAGCCCAAAGCTAAAGAGGAATAATTATATATTAATACTTTTATTCATGCCTATAAACCTGCATTGGCACAGAAATACAGACATCTGTGCAAAAGTGGAACTGTCAAAATGTTTAAACGAAGACAAATCTGATGATGCACATTTAAGCAAGCAACAATGAAAAGGACAGAAAACAGAACAAATGTTTGCAAACATTTTTTGGAGTAAGTATCTAGCTTGGCATAGGGAATTAACAAGGAGAATAAGTTGTGATACATTAAGAAGCAGTCCTTAGCCAAAATAACCCAAGCTGTCTCTTTCCATTTTCAACTTCTCCAAGATTATTTAAGTGCCAACATGGTAACAACTTCTGAGAACATCAAATATTAGCCCATCTTAACTGCAGTGCACACACCGATGCCCCCACAGACACAAGGAAATACAAGCCTACACTAGGTTCTGGGACATTTTACTTGTGAACATTAGTTACCTTTAAAAAAAAACAAAAAGGTCCACTGCCCCCAGCAATTTGGCTCTAGAGAGGAATCACTCAAATTCTAGAGAGATAATTCTCTGCTACTAACTTCAACCAGAAACATTGGTTTCATCAAATTCTTACAGGAAAGGGAACGGCTATGTCAGCACCTGCTAACCAACTATTGTATTGCACCAAGCACTCTAGGTCTTGCCATGATCTTTCAGCATCAGAGAAAGCATGGAATCCAGCTGCCCCAAAATATTACATAAATTTATTTATTATGACAGGAGACTGCAATGCATTTTCACAGGCTCTGGGCGGGAGGCAGGGGGGCGCAGAATGCTTTCATTGGTAGAAATAAATTAAAATCCATAACCACCTACATAACCCAATTTCGATGAAAACTTGGAAAGTACCTTTCCTATATTGCAAAACAATGGCTAACGTTCAGCATTAACTTTTAGAAAACAAAGTAAAATTCTTTCATGCCATCAACAAAAAAATTATATCAAGCTTCCTACGTAGTGATTCTTCCAGGTCTGTGGAGATTTTTGTCAAACTGGATTTGGTTAATCAATGGCTAAACCGAATCTTTGTTCAGTACATTTCCCCTAGGTGCTTGTTCTATCCTGTCTTTATATTAGAAATCTCTTAAGGAGTTTGGTTACTTACGCTACCAGCTTTTTCCCCAAAGCATATTAAAATGCATATTACTGTTCCCAAAATACTGTCCACTTACTATCCTGGTGACTCAGCAAAGGGTCCGCAGAGGATATGGCTATCCAGCCAACAACCATGGCAATTGATGTCCAGTTTCCTGACTCAGTTCTCTACCATAAGAAAATAAATTATACCTCAATGCCAGTGATTTACAACTGAAATGTCAGAAACCATACAGTGGTTCGGAATTAATTATACAAGCTGCCTTACATTCTTTGATCTGTATTTACCACAGTCAGTAGTGTTTAACCAGAGCTCTTGCCTTCCCTTCCTCAGATGGGTGGAATGGAGGCTGTCATCACTGGCTTGGCAGATGATTTCCAAATTCTGAAGCAAAATAGAAAGCTCTTCACCTTTGGTGTTTCCTTTGGCACTTTCCTACTTGCCCTCTTTTGCATCACCAATGTAAGTACAACAAAAGTTTCCATCAACAAGCTACCTTCAAAAGCAGTTAACCTCAGAAATATGAATAGTCTCAGGTGACCATTTTTGTTATAAATATTAATTCTTAAACAACTTCCTGGTCAAAACATTACTTTTAGTCTTATCTACATGAAGCTTCTCTGCTTTTTTGCAGAACTTTAGCTATCACCCAAACCCACAAGTCTGTTCCAAAGAACTGTCTGTGCTACTCTTGGTTTTGTGAATTTTGGGGGTTTTTTTGTTGTTGTTTTTTTTTTTTTTAAAAAAATCACACTAAATGGAACTGTGTTGAGTGCTTATTCATGTGTAAGGAACCAAGAATTTCAAGTGACCAGACCCTTAGTCATTTGGCTATTATCTTCATGAAGTAAATAAGCAGCAGTCACTTCTTGTGAAAGGAATTTAGAACAATGATTTCCTCTCCCCTATGTGTTTCTTAATGTTCCTTCATGTACCTAGGCCTTACCTCTTACTCTTAACGCCATAAAAAGCACACAGATAACTTATCCTGAGCATGTAATAACCTGTATTTATCACTGCCATCATCCTGAATGATATGCCTCACCAGGCTTTTGACAACTAATTAAAGGATGAGAATCACAGTGTTCCAGGTTGGAGATAACTTTCAACATTTTTGACAAGAAAGCAAAAACCCCTGTAAGCAAAGATGCCAAAAGTGTCAGAAAACAACTGATACTCGAGGTAGCCACCATGAAAGTTGATGTGCTGAACCTCTCGCCTTCCCTAGAAATGGTTTCCAGATCTATTAAGATTACTGAAATGGCATAAGTTTATAAATAACCAAGCCCTTTTTACACTAAAATACTGTGATATTTTTACTCTAGTTTCCTCAAACTGTAAAACATTTGAGACAATAAAAACAGATATATAATTTAAAATACCTCTTCTTTTAATACCATGCTATCTTTATTGTTACCTAAAGAATTGAACATGCTCCTTCCTTATTCAAAGTTTCAACTGGAATAAAATTTCCTGAAGTACAAGATCAGAAGAAACTCAGTGGTTAAGAACGTGAACAGGTGCCAGTGGGTGCAATCCCACTGCCTTCAAGGGAGTTAAAGCAGTTCAAAGATAACCACCTAGTTCTAGCTTTTAAATAATGGCACCTGTTTAGACTTAAGTTCATTCCACCAGCTGGAATGCACAAAACTGCCCAGACTTGTCCAAATGTATTGGTTCATATAACTGAAGAACAACACTTCTAATGTGTACAAAGTAAAACCCTTATGATACCATCACATTAAATTAATCTGTTTGATTTTGTCCTCTGAAATTTTAAGGTTGTATTTCCAAAACATGTTTCTTACAAAACCATATTTGCCATTCACTTTAAGTTTGATAGCAAAGGCATTCATTTAGAGCAGGTGTAGAGCAGAAACAAGAGGTCAAACTCAAATGTCATTCAATAAGCAACATTTTCTTCCTAACACAATAGCCAAAGTTCATTCAGTTTCCGGACAAGTCCCCACGGAATTAAAAAGCCAGACAAGGCCTAAGTACTGTTCTCTATTTTTGTAAATATGCACAGCTGTTTCAGAAAACTATCTTTTTCTAAGAAAAAAGAAAACCAAATGAGAGATTAAAATCACCTAGAGATCTAAACAGTACAAGTGCTATTTATACCACTGGTAAAAACATGGAAAATATTTTCTTTGATCCTCCCCTTCTAAACAGGCATAGTCAGATTAAGTTTGGTTAATAAAAAGGGGGTTTAATGAAAATATCCTACAACTGCAAACATTTCAGTTGTTTATGTGTGACACAGAATATCCTGAAGTACTTTATTCAGGTTCATTTTGAAACAAGTAAACATACCATCATCTTCCATACCTCCTTAGCACAAAATAAATAAAATGAGCAGTAATTAACACATATTCATACCACATTGTAAAATGAGGCAAAAAGTACTCAAATTGAAACTAAAAAGAAAAAAAAAAATCAGTAAACTAAGACTTTAGTAGATGCATTTACAGTTCTCAGTCATGAACCACTGAAGAAGAGAAATGTGCTGCTGTGAAGGAAGATGATCTGATCTGCTCTCTCCACTGAGCCAAAGCTTGCTAATACCACAGCCAGGAGACTAAACAGGGCAAAGCTGCTTCCACGCTGGGCTGGTAACAGAGACTTAACATGCAACTGCTCCCTTGCAGGGACATTGGAAGAGAGATGCAGGCAGTCTGGGAAAGGAGACAGCAGTCTCAGACTGTAGCTTCACTGGACTACAGAATAATTGGCCTTAGGAACACACTGAGTGATAATGGCTTGCAGGAACTCTTGTAG